>NC_056743.1:809889098-810044098 GCF_019279795.1 Protopterus annectens
TTATTGTAAGGCAACATTATTACAAGTAGTATTAAACAGAATGGAGACTTTCATCTGTATAGGTTCATAGGTGTGTACTAGGCTAATGGCCCTGGAGACTTTACAAGCCTAGCCCATAGAACTGCCCTGGCATCATGCCGCCCGATTTTAGTTCCCTGTGCCTCTATCAAGTACAGCCACTGAAGTGATCCCCGGGGTGAACTTTCTATTTCCCATCCACTCATCAAGATTTCTCTTGAAGAGGGCCAGTGAGGTGCTCTGCTTGACATGTATGGAAAGTCTATTCCAGAGCATGGGCAGTGTCTGGATTATAAACCTGTCCCTCCAGCATGTTCTGTTGATTGTGGTAATGAATTTGAAGTCTCCGGAGTGTGTGGTGTGGAGGGACTGGGATTTCTTTAGATGTAGCATTTCTAACAGAGCTGGGTCAGATATGCTTTGTAAGTCAAGCAGAGATCGTCTTTTAGTAGATGATATGAGACAGAGAATAGATGGAGTTTTTTGAGACTATCCATGTAGGACATGTGTTTAAGGCCCAGGATCCTCTTTGTGAGGTACTTTTGTGGCCTTTCCAGCTGTTGCATGTGTCTAGTGAGGTACATGCCAAATGGGGGGGGGGTCTCCTACAGAAGACCAACAGCTCATAACACCGACACCCACATCGCCGACACCAAAAGCCCGACACACGAAATACTGACAATGGGAAAACGGTAATTCTCCATAGTGCGGAATGTAAATATTTCCATTCCTGCACTGTAGTGCGATGTTGGAGTTGGTATATTAAAGTTATGGGGGTGTAGCCCACCATGGGGGGGGGGTGCAGGGTGGCGTAGCCCCCCTGCTAGCAGAAAAAAAGAAATGTTATTTTCCTTTTTTCTGCAGTAGCGCTGTTGTCGGTATTTTGTGTGTTGGGCTTTTGATGTCAATGATGTGAGTGTCGGTGTTGTGAGCTGTCGGTCTTCTGTAGAGGATCCCAAATGGGGCATTATACTCGATGACTGGCCTAATGAGGGAAGAGTAGAGAGAAATGATGACCTCTTTCTTCTTGGATATCTACATCACTTGGGGAGTTAATAAAGGCTCCTACTTTGCAGTCGTCTGAGAACTTGGTCAGCCAGAGTCCCTCCGTGTTGGCCTGGACTTTTTTGAAGTAGATGCCAAACAGGACCGATCCCTGTGGGACTCCACTCATGACTGGTCGACAGTCTGACTTGGAGTCTACTACTTTCACACTGTTGGCTCTATCTGTGAGCCAATTTGCAACCCACCTAGTGATATAGGGGTTGATGCCTAGTTTGGTGAGTTTATCAATAATTCCTGAGTGGGGAATGGTATTAAATGCCTTGGCCAGATCGAGGTAGGCTGTATGAACTGCCTTGCCCTCATCCACAGCTGTGGTGACTGACTCAAAGAAGTCAACCAGGTTGAGCAGGCATGATTTACCTTTCACAAAACCAAATTGCATGGGATCTAGAGTTTGGAGATTCCCTATACCCTTGTTAATTAGGTCCATGATGATGCACTTCAAAGCCTTACATATCAGACTCATCAGACTAATGGCCAATAATTCCCAGGGTCTGTATTCACTCCCCCTTTATGGAGAGGGATGACTGTAGCAGTGCACGATTTGGTAGGAACAAAGCCTGAGGTGAGGCTGTGATTGAACAGGGCAAACAGATGTGGTGCCAGTTCACTTTGTAGTTCATGTAGAACACATCCAGGGATATTGTCTGGTCCTGTGGAAGCTGTATTGTTGACCTTAGACAAAGCAGCTTTAACTTGTGCTGCAGTAATAATCAAAACACACTTAATCAGTGTAAATAAAATACTTCACCTGTTCTATAAGAAATTTCAGCTCTTAGCACTGTCACAGGTACTTGGGTGACTGCACTGCATTGTTTTTATGTTTTTAAATTTTAAAATATGTCTTTGTTGTGTCCATTTACTTGAAATGATTAATTCAGTTCTATTTATGCAGAAAATAATATAAAAACAATAAAATGTATTGAATAATTAAAAGATAGAAGAAAACAACAAAAATGTTTTATTATTGATCTTTTACATATTTGATTTTTTTTTAAAACTAATAATAAATATGGTCAAAGGTGAATTTAGAAAAAGAAGTTTGTGACTAGTGAGTGCAGGAACCCAGCATTATTTCCAAGGTAGACAATATTAAAGTTCCTTTTTGGAAGAACAAATTCAAACAGTAATGGATGTACCTGTACAACACATCCTTATTTAATCATGTTTGCTTCACTTCACTGTAGTTAATTTAGTCCTTATTCCAAAAAAAAAAAATCTGATAGTTGTTGCTTTATAATTTTACTCCTTTTAACCAGGACAGCTTTATATATTTCCTATACCACTTTGCATTCTTCCCCCATTGTTGAATTCATTAACATTTGTAGGAGGATATTTATTTATTTTATTTATTTATTTGACATTTGTTAAGCAGGTTAGTCTGACTAGGCTAGAATCCCATTTTCAGCAGAGGCCCCTGGAGAAAAGCTCCAAGACAAAAAGAAAGAAAACATAAAACCATGAAGTACATAAAAAGAAACAATACATGAACCATGATAACTCCAGCAGTAGGGTGCCTACTATTGGTAACAATAAAGAAATTCTACAGTAAATCAATGTTGTTGTTGTTGTGTCTTTTCGGCTTTTCCCGGTTAGGGGTCGCCACAGCGGAACTCCGGTCCGCTAATGATTGGCAGTAGATTTTTACGTGCCGAGTTGCCGGCCCTGATGCACAACCTTCAATGAAGGTACACCCATTCACGCATGTCTCCACACAGAAGACGCTCTAGCTGAGAATCGAACAGAACAACGTCTTACTGTGAGGCGACGCTACTGCAGCACCACCACCGCAGTTATACAGAGACATAAACTCATTTAGTTCCATATGTACAATGGGTAAAATGCAATTTACAGTTAGTGAATCAATCAATTACAATTTCATTGACATGTAACTGTAATTAAAGGCAGGTGTTACAGTTCTTGTTTGATATTTAGGTAGAATTGTCTGCAGGAAGATAGATATATGAAATGGGGGATCAGATAGTACTAGCAGAGCTATAGGAGGAGAAGAATGGGAGAGGTAGGTCAGGTTGGAGTGAGACAGAGGCAAGACCATGTTCTGCTTGTGTAATCTTTTAACATTTTTTAAAACAGAAAGTACTAGTGCATGCTCTTAAGTCTAGGGGAAGGTTATTCTAGATATTAGCAACAGAATGTCTATAAAGAAGTTTCCCAGTTTCTTCTATTGACTTCCAGAAGATGTAGGTCTGCACCATGGGGAGAATGCTTGGGATAGGAGAGATTAGAGTAGGGAGAACAGGGCAATGAGAGGGATTAATAACAAGAACAGAGTGAGCGAGCTGGAGATGAGGAAGTAGGAGGTTGTTATGTCCTTCTGGCCACTGAAGATTATGTAGGGCAGTGCCATGGTTGGAGCAGTAGGGGAGATTTGTGGCAAATTTAGCTATTTTATTGTAGGTAGATTCAAGTTTAGTCATGAGGCTGGTTTGTAAGTTGGTGAGAATAGATGCAGCGTAGAAGAGAGTAGTTAGTAGAAAAGCTTGTATCAGAGTTTGTTTTAAGTTATTTGTGAGGTATTTTCTTTTCCTGTATAGCAAACCTAGTTTTTGGTGTGTTCTTTTGATGGTTTGTAGGATGTGGATGTCAAAGTTAAATTGACCATCAATAACCACACCCAGGAGTTTGTAACGAGTTTCTGCTGAGATGGTAGTGTTGTTGAGTAAAGAGACTGAGATGGAGGATTTATAATGCTGTAGGTTTTTTGGGAGGAACAGAAGTAGTTTAGTTTTCTTTGGATTAAGTAAGAGTTTGTTGCCAGTTAACCATTTTTCAACAGACAGAAGTGAGTCTTGGGTAGGGGATAATAGGTGGGGGAGATTATCAGAACAGGATATGATAGTAGAATCATCAGCATATTGGATAAGAGAGGAGTGGGAGCAGGCAGAGTGAAGATTATTTGTAAAAATGCTAAAGAGGAGGTGCCCTAGTATTGAACCTTGTGGTACTCCAGTATGAACAGGAAGGAAGGGAGAGGAGGCTGATAGCCACCTAACAGACTGGAGTCTATTAGAGAGGTAGCTAGTGAACCAGAACATAGTGGATTGGGAGAAGTTAAGGCCTTTAAGTTTAGATATAAGCAAATTGTGGGATATAGTGTCCAAAGCTTTGGATAAATCTAGGATGAGACTAGAGACTAGTTTGTTGTCATCACGGGTTTTGGCGATGGTCTGAGTGAAAGTTATGAGAGTGGTGGCTGTGCTATGATGGGGACGAAAACCATGTTGTGTTGGGTTTAAGAGATTATTCTGTATGAGGTGTTCCAGGATTTGTTTGTGGATGAATTTTTCCATAATCTTGAAGAGAGGAGATAGGATTGTGATGGGATGGTAGTTGGAGGGGTTTGTAGAGTTTCCTTCTTTGTGGAGAGGAATAACAGAATTTTTCCTCTAGCTTGGGCACAATGTTTTCAAGGCTAGATCGATTGATAAGAATAGAAATGGGGTAGGCAATGGAATTGGGGGCTATTTTGAGAAACTGTGGGGGTAAGTTGTCAGCAGAAGGGGAGCATGGTTTGAGTCTGGAGAGGAGACATCTGATGTATGCACTGGAGGTGGGTTTTAGCGAGAAAGTGGAGGTAGGTGAAGTTGGGTGGGTATCATTAGAAGGTGGGTTTGTAGACATATTTGTAGTAAGATATTTAATGGAGTCAATGAAGAAAGAGTTTAGAAGATATTCTAAGTGTCCACAACTTTTTTCACTGAAAATAAAAAATAATAATAATTCTACCATACCCTATTCATATTTTCCTATTGTTAAATTCTGCTTGGGATTCAGAATACATGTGCAGTACTAAAGAGATAGTTGTGGCATACTAAGCAACAATGCGACATAATACAGGAGATAGGTAGCAGTAATGGGTAGTGCAACACTATACCAAGGTACCCAAGGAGTAATGGTACCATATTTTAAACCCACATACCCAGACGTGCTACACTTAGGGCCACCACATTCTTTGACACAGTGGTGTATGCCTGTGGAAGGGATTCCATGGTTAAATAAATTGCATGAGATAGCATGGTGTATATAGGGTGGAAGGTTGCAATGGTCTTTCATAGATGCAGGGTGCAATACTATACAACAGATCAAAGCTAATAATTGCAAACAATGGCGAGATGGATAGAGTGGGGAAGGAGCCATGGACACTAACACATGAATGGTGCAGCTGAGCACATACACTCACAAATTATGTGTGTTGTCTGTAGGTTTACAGATATAGCCACCTAGGAGAGGCACTGACTGGAAAAGTTCAGAACCCAAGAAAATGATATGCCACTGCAGCCCCTCTGAAGGCATATGTAATATGCACTTAATTGTCAAAGGTTTTGTAGACCAGCAGGTTAGGAACCAGATATGGCAGGGCATAGTATGAGATGTGAATGCTGTAGGAGACCAGAATAGGGTCCTATAACACATATAAAGGAGGGTTACAGATGTCCTTTCCTATTTAAAGGAGAAGGCTCAGAACATTGCCATTGAAAAAAACACCTCAAACAGCACTAAAGGAGCTGTAAAAAGGTTGATGCATTTTTGGTAATGTTTGTCAAACATGAAACTTGACCCCTCATACCAGGTGGTGACTTGAATATGGGTGCAGGTCTGACACCTACTACTCATGTGTCTATAATGATGTGGCAGGTTAGTATTGGCCATACTATTATTACTACTGTGGACATGGAATGCTTACACATGAAGTGGATATTATGCTTACCAGCCTGCACCTCTTTCCTGTGAGAATATCCATTCTGCAAATGCAATGTCTTTCCCAACAAGGTACACACTACAGAATATTGTACAGCAATGCTTAACATGTGTCCCAATATGCATAGCACAGGGGGATAGTAAAACCTATAGGTCTGTGGGCTCACAGTGACATCATACCTTTCATGCATTCATAGATTCCACTGTTGGATGGTCCAGCGCAGTAAGGCAATAGAGAGCTGATGTCAGGAGGGCTGCTGCAGCTGATAATGTCATGCATTCACATATTCTACTGTTAGATGGTCCAGTACAGTAAGGCAATAGAGAGCTGATGTCAGGAGGGCTGCTGCAGCTGATAAATTCTACTGTTGGATGGTCCAGCACAGTAAGGCAATAGAGAGCTGATGTCAGGAGGGCTGCAAGGGCATCCAATGGTGCCATGAGTTATTTACTGTCCATCATATGCATGCATTACTCAGAATGAATCAGTGGATGTCTAGGTTGGCATTCAGGTGCAGTCAGTTGCAAGCATGACAATATGCAGCTTGCAAGTGTGCTGTCTGGCATATAGCAGAATATGTGCCATCTGCACAGTTACCTAAACTGGTACAATGACATGATACTGCAGTTGATGTTACAGGTGACTGATGTTGCCTCCATAGGTGCATTGATGATACACATTGTGACTGACATTCCTCTTTGTTTATTGACTGTGGTGACTGTGGCCAATGGAGGGTTCAGACAAAAGGGTGAGCTATTGGAATGTCCTATGTCAAAGGACACAAAACACTACAGGTGCACCATTGGTGACACATGCTGGTACATGGCATGGTATCTCCACTAATGTCTGGATATGTAATTCAGGCTCTACTCATGCAAGGCCTCCTCAGGATAGGCATGCAAGGCCCTGTGGCTTGATCCCATGTCTGACACTTGTCTCCACAATGGCATGGCTATCCAGTACAGTGCATGTTGTTAGTGATTACAGAGTGACAATACAACCCTCTCTGTTGAAAACAGTATCCGTGACACTCCGCAATCTCCTAGAATATGCAGCTGCTGAATTCAACTCTTGTGACCATATCCCACTCTGTAGTGTTGCAGGCAACTGTCACTGTGCCACTTCCATCTCAGCAAATAATGATGACTATGCCCTGCCAACCATTTCTTATCCTAAGTAGGTTTGCTGATGCCTGATGCACCCTGTAGCCAGACTATGGACTGTCCTATATAGCCTGAGTGTTAAAGCATGCATCATATAATTCTGTGCTGTTGTATTGGTCAATAGTTGTGAACCAGATATCACCCATGTGCCATTGCTGCAACATATAGGGCCCACTTTTGCCTCAGCTGTGCCTCCACTCCTCAGCTGTCTTCCCATGGATCTCTTACCTGCCCTGTTGCTGTGTCATATATAACCTCTCCCCCCTTGGTGTTGTTGGCCTGCACTATCTATTTACACATTGCAAATATGATGCAGCATATCTGCAAGCCATACTGTAGTACCTCACTGGAGGTGTCAAGCAGGAGAAACTGCTCTTCAGTAGTACAAAGATTCTTTCCACAATATTTCTTATTTCATCATGGGCCATATTGTTTGACATTTCTGCCCTTGTTTGTGGGTTGCAAATGAGGATCATCATCCATGGCCCGAGGACATATCTAGCATTGTATGCAAATCGCAAGTCACATAATTTTATGAGGCACATTTGCTATCTACTATGTGTGTTCACCTACCAACCACATTATCCTGTGGGACATCCCCTCAGAGGAACTGCTGGTATAGGGTGGATGTGCAATATATGTGTGAATCATGTGAACTAACCATGTGGGGGACAGACACATTGTAAATAATGCACTGAACATTACAGATCACCTGTCAGTTCAGAGAGTGGTAGCCCTTTGTATACAGGTATATCTGTCCCTCGAGACCAGGTGGGTCCTTAATAGTAACATGGATGCACACCATGGCTCCCAGGGCCTTAGGGAATCATGCAGCCTCATAAACTGCCCTCATGGTGTTGGTGCTGATATTCATGGAACCAGATATGCTCTTTCACATCCTATAGCCTGATGTCACAGAACTTGTAGAGGCCTAAGATATACCTAATGTGCCGCTCGTGAGTCCCTATCAGGACTTTGTATCTAGGATGGTCATTGCAGCTCATACCTTTGTGTCCAGGTGAATGTGCATAGCACTTAGACCCCTGATGTCTGTTCAATGAACACATACTTCAGAAGGTCTCATAGTATCCCCCTGTAGACTCTGAAGTGATTATCTGATGCTCTGTGATAGTGCATTCAGGCAGCAGCTGCGGGATCTACTGGATAAATCAGGACAATGTGAAAAGGTGTTGTAATAGGAGACCTGAATGATCATATCAGGACAGACAGAACAGGATATGAGGATTGCTGTATCCATATGAAAATTATTTAAACATATCTGCAACCTTTATATTTGTTTGCAATTTGCCATCATAACCGGATGCATAACATAGGTTCATAGGATGATACTAGGCTGTTGGCCCAGAGGCCCTTATAAGCCTAGCCAAGAATTTTGTTCATGTTCCCACAAAGTCAGTACCTGTTTTCCCTGTCCAGCAGGGACAAAGGTGAGATTCCAGGGGTATATTTTCTGTTTCCCATCCAGTCGTCCAGGTTCCTCTTAAAGAGGGCTAGGGAGCTACTCTTCTTGACATGGAGAGGAAGTCTATTCCACAAATCTATCCAGCCAACAAGTCATATTAATGTCACAGATGAGGTTGAGACCTTGTGTGCGAGTTGCGTGAGTGGAGTATGACTTACAGATATGCAGCAACTCCATCAAGGCTGAGTCTGAGACGGCCTTGTATGCCAGACACAGGTCACCTCTGAGCTGTCTGTATGAGACTGAGTAGAGGGAAAGGACTTTTAGCCTATCTGTATAGGATAGATGTTTGAGACCCTGGATTTTCCTGGTCAGGAAACTCTGTGGTGTCTCCAACTGCTACATGTGCTTGGCAAGGTACATGCTGAAGGCGGTATTATACTCGATAATGGGACTGATAAGGGAGGTGTACTGGGATGTTATGACCGCCTTGTTCCTGGATGAAATACCCTTACTTCTGACGTGGGCTATGTAGAAAGTACAATGGAGGCAACATGGTGGTCAAAAGCCAGATTGCTATCACCCTGGGTACCCAAGTCCCTCAGGACTGACTGAGTGCTTAGTACATTGTTATTAATGTGATAATTAGTGGAACGACATTTTCCCAAACTGGACTAAAAGATAGCCACAGACAAGAAAAACAAAATAAACAACATATTTTATCATTTCAGCCATTCACTCCTATTATACTGTGAAAGTAAAACAAAGCTGTTAAGTAGCACCATTGGATTTTAACTTGGCAATACTGAAATGAAACAGTTAAATGCTAGTCTAATAGTCTGCATTTTTACTTTTTTCCTGAATGTACAGCCTTGTTTAATCATTCACATTTCATTTTTACTGCAAAACCATCTGCTGTGAATTTGTTAAAAAAAAAAAAAAAAATATATATATATATATATATATATATATATATATATATATATATATATATATATATATATATATATATATATAGATATATATATATACACACATATTTATATCTATATCTGTCTATATATATATATATATATATATATATATATATATACACACATATTTATATCTATATCTGTCTATATATATATATATATATATATATATATATATATATATATATATATATATATATATATATATGTAGACTGCGGTGGTGGTGCTGCGGTCACGTTGTTGCCTCACAGTAAAACGTTGTCCTGTTCGATTCTCAGCTAGAGCGTCTTCTCTGTGGAGGCATGCGTGAATGGGCGTACCTTTGTTGAAGGTTGTGCGTCAGGGCCGGTAACTCGACACGTAAAATTCTACTGCCAATCATTAGCGGACCAGAGTTCCGCTGTGGCAGCCCCTAACCGGGAAAAGCCAAAAGACACAACAACAACATATATATATATATATATATATATATATATATATATATATATATATGTGTGTGTGTGTGTGTGTGTGTGTGTGTGTGTGTGTGTGTGTGTGTGTGTGTGTTTGTGTGTGTGTATCTATAGATATATATATATATATATATATATATATATATATATATATATATATATAGTCTGTGTATATTTAAATATATACAAAGACACACACACACATATGTATGTATATTATTATTATAGATTGAATGATCACAATGTTGCAGTTCAAAAATTCACTTAAAGTGCACAAACAAAGACCAAATATTAGCTAGCACAGTATATTTTAACATCCACTTTTGCAAAACACATCTTCAGAACACACACTAAAAAGCACAACAATGCACTTAAATACTCAAAAATGGCAATTAAAATTAATTAATTAACAAATTAAATAATTAATTGAAGTCACACAGCACTATACAAAATTAACCCTTTAATTTCTTGTCTTTCAAAAAACACTTAATATTTATGTGTTCATTTAAAGCAGATGGAGTATCAGCACCAAGTTTTATCTGCCAAAATACCTCTCTAGTTTCCACCTGATTTTTAAAATCATCCTCTCTTTTGTCTATATTGACTTGTTCTAAAACTATCGGACAAATGGGGCAACATAACATAAGGTCCATCATGAATGTACCAGCATATAGAACAACTGTTGCATTTATAGGTCCCTTTACTTTTGTTGGTTGAAATTGATATAACTTTAGTGTCAGACCTTTCCAGCAATTGTTTTATAGTAAAATCTCTGGTACTAATAAACTGTGGGGGGGTGTTTCCTAAAATCTGTCCAAAGTCCTTGTTACTATTAATAATTCTCCAGTTATTACTGATGATCTTCCTGATGTTAGAAGCATCTACAGACATATCTAAAGTACAACGAGGGATGTTAAGGCTGACCTCCTTGTCAAATCTACTAGATTTATTCACAAAACCCTTTAACAAAACAGGTGAGAAACCTTATGTTATGTTGCCCCATTTGTCCTATACTGTAAACTTTGGATTCAGATGCAATTGTAAGTCTAGAGGTGTGATTTATATTGCATTATGTTCAGGCTGTGATTTGTTTTATATTGGAATGACTACGAGATGATTATGTGATGGAATCAAAGAAGACTTGAGTGCAATAAAATGAAGAGATGTAAATAATGCTTTATTTAAACATTCTGATGTTTGTAAGAAATTTAAGAAAAATTGTTTTACTGTTTTAGAACAGGTCAGTGTAGACAAAAGAGGGGATGGTTTTAAAAATCAGGTGGAAACTAGAGAGGTATTTAAGCAGATAAAACTTGGTGCTGATACTCCATCTGCTTTAAATGAACACATAAATATTAAACATTTTTTGAAAGACAAGAAGTTAAAGGGTTAATTTTGTATAGTGCTGTGTGACTTCAATTAATTATTTAATGTACTTAATTAATTTTAATTGCCATTTTGAGGAGTATTTAAGTGCATTGTTGTGCTTTTTACTGTGTGTTCTGAAGAAGTGTTTTATGAAAGTGACTATTAAAATATACTACGCAAGTTCATTTTTGGTCTTCCTTTGTGTACTTTGAGTGAATTTTAGGTTCATAGGTTTATAGATGTGTACTAGGCTAATGGCCCTGGGGCCTTTACAAGCCTAGTCCATAGAAGTGGGCTAGGCTTGTACTTTCTGAACTGTGGTTTTTGGTTATTCACTTAGCCTTCGTGGTGGAATTTGGTTATTTGATCACAATGTTGCCACCCAGAATATCGATGTAAAGCGCTGATGCACAGAATGTTGACACATAATGTGCATGCTCCAAGGATAGAACCAGAGTGGGATAAATGAACAGTGTTTTTGCACTGAGGTCAGCCTCCAGCACCACCACAGCCCTGCTAATTACATATACTAACACTGAGATTGCACAATCACTGGCTAAAGAGAATATTCCTCTTCCTGGCAATTGTTGATTTCATGCACATGCCAACTATCTACATCTGTCGGTCAAATTGTATCAGCCAAACAGATGTCAACATTGTGCTCATTTCATCTAGGGTGCTATATGTGTGTGTGTGTATACATACCTTTTATGTCAATTTAATATTTTCAATATTGTCTGGTTTTACCTAATCATTAATTACTGCTACTTCTTCTAGGTTTGGCGAATTGAAAACATGGAGTTAGCACCAGTAGAGAAAGAGCAACATGGGTTCTTTTATGGGGGAGACTGCTACCTGATTCTCTACACATATGAAGTGAACAAAAAGCCAAACTATATTCTCTACATCTGGCAGGTAGGTAAGAAACCTAGAGAGCACCCAAGACTGACACAGGTTTCAAAATGAATGTTGTGTATATCATTTTAGTTTTTATCTGCTAAGTTATATTTGCCAATGTGTTTGAGGGAACAGTGGTACCTACAGGAACCTAAAAAACACTGACAACAAATGTAGCTGAAAATGTTGACAAAAATGGCCCAAAATTATCAGCATAATTTGGGATTGTTAAAATAAATCCAAATGGTCACAATGAATTTAAATATTTTAATAAACTTTAGTTTAGTACTTTTGTCCTCTTACCAGAACTTCATCAGAACTAAAGTTCTATACACACAACACAAATTTAAATATACATTTCAGTCCAGTGTCAGCCGATTGTCTGCATTCTAAGAATCACATGACCACCTATATTTAAAAATTGGCATATATTGTCTAAAATATGTAAAATACACACTTAAAAATCAATTACAAACTTTTGATCTGACATAAGCTTCAAGAAATAAAAATGTAAAATGAAAACTATAATAAAATAGCACTAGTTGTCTTTATTAAATGTAAAATTAAAATTTAATAATTTAATATTTAATATATAGACAAAACCCATTTCATAAACTATACCTTAAAAGTCATGATGTAAATCCAAACAATTCTAAATTTTACAGAGTGTAACTTTAAAATGTTATGAATAGAGATGTGGTCATTTAAACCTGGTATTTCTGTATGATTGGACCTTAATTGCCAAATTAACTCTTTGAGCACTGTTCTTGATTCCAGGCACCTCCCCTTACATCTTTAGTAATCATTTCAAGTACTGCAAATTTGTATTAAATATTTTTACTGTGTCTCCAAAACACATTAGTGTATGTCTATAACGATCATTGTTCACATTCTCCCTACCAACATTGTATAAATGTTCACCATCCCAAATGTTACTACATTGATATTATGTTCAACATTTTTAATACACACTGTTGTATATGTAAAATCAATTGCATTAGTATATTTAGTGGAATGGTATTCAAATCTTTTCCTAAAATTCATAGCCCTTTTAAATACAAAATTGGGACTATTTTCAAATACTTTTAAAAACATAGGGTCAGCATTAAATTACTTTTTTGAGGGCTGTAGAACTCCTGTGATAACGGAGTACCAATGCTCTCTCAAAATTTTATTTTATTTATTTATTTATTTATTTAACATTTGTTAACTGGGAAAGTCCTACTTGGAACAAAGCCAATTTTCAGTGGAGGCCCAGGGAGAAACGCTCCAGATTGCAGGGTTTCCAATTGTGGGTTTCCATATCCTCCCCTTAAAGTCATGGTAAAGAGGTTTTCTTTTGTCCCTAACAAGGGTTTAAATTTATCTACCCTCTCCTTTTGTACTTCCATAATTAGGGTTTTCAAGAGATTTTTGGGGTACACATTCGTACAGACATATTAGACAATATATTTGTCTTACTTCTAAACATATCATCCTTGGAACTCATTCTTGATAAATATACCAATTGCCCTTTAACCAGATTGTGTTTCTATTTCAGTGGATGACAGTTACTATAGTGTACATAAGAGTTAGAAAATGTAGGCTTCCTGTACATATTTTAAGAAAGCTGTTCCATTTAAATAATGTAATGTCCAAAAAAATAACTGCATTTTGAGAATTTGAATGACTGAGCCACAAAAAAATTGGTAGTACTATTTATATAGTTTAAAATTAATTGATCCTCTCAATGGTGTCTATGTCTTCGAGAAATCTAAAATATCTCATCCAACAAGTAGCAAATTCTGAACTCAATACAAAGCTTTATTACCATTTCTGCATAACAATATGGCAAACATGGAGGCATAAGCAGCCCTCATGGCCACACCTTTAAATTTGTCTAAAAAATCTCCTTTTGAGAATAAAAAGTTGTTCTTTAAAACCAATTCCATAAGATTCAATAAAACAGTCAACTCTGGCAGAATCTAAGAAATTAAAAGTGGACCTCATAAAACATTAATAACCTTTGCTCATCTGGCATACTCGATTAAAGGCCGGTCAAAAATGAAAGTTCCTGTTCCCACAAATCATCACTAATACTAGTCAGTAAACTTCATGAGTCTTTCAAAATATGTTGTCACATCGATGAAAGGGTTTTAGACAGCTGTCTGTGGACATAACTAAGGGGTATATTTTCGAACCCTGTGCCGCAACTATTGGTCTTAATAGGGGGTTCATTAAATTATCATAATGGAGTTCCAGCATTTTACCGTAATAACTGCTCCACCTCTTTTATCTGGTTTCATAACTCTTAATAACCCACTTGCTGAAATATGGTCTAGAGCAATGATGGTGAACCTTTTGAGTTTGGAATGTCAAAAATTCAGAAAATGCCTATCTTGACTCTGCTGGCATGTCACCCTCCCCCAAACAAAAGATAAACAATTCTTTACATATTCATTTAAAAATATATAGTCCAATCATGTGTGCTGCTATGTATTGTAAAAGTAAAAGAAAAATCAGTGACTTAAAATAGGGAAAATGATATGTGCACTAATAATTGGGCTTAAAATAGTGCACCAAAAAATTACCCTACTTTTAATAGTAATTTTGAATCGAACTGAAAAAAATATTGAACACATTGCATTTGATTTGATTAACATCAATAAATGACTTTTTTATTGCAGAGTTTTAATAGATAAGTGCAGGTTCACATATTTCTTGTTTCTTTGTTCATTCAGTTTCTTTGGTAACTTGGGTGTTGGTGAACACTGATGTGTCACTCAAAACGTTATGGTGTGTCACCTTTGACATGCATGTTATAGGTTCACCATCACTGGTCTAGAGTTTCCCTTTCATCCCTACTTAAGTTGATCATATGTTGGTAATGCCCATCACTCAAAGCCATCTGAATATCGATCTCACAGTTCTTTTCAAATATGTAAATTAAAGTATTTAATTCATGATAATAAATACTTCTTTAAAAAATTCATTCTTGTTAACTTTAACAGGTTTTCTTTCTTTCTCAAAAATATAAACCAGTTTTAATTTTCTAGTAAAAAGCTTAAATTCAAATACCCACATCTCCCCTTTTTTGAAAAAGTTAAAATGGGTCTTCGACATTACCAAATTACTACAATTAAAGATGCGGTATCAACGATTGGAATAGACAGCTTCCATACTGTGATATGTAAATACCAAGATTTAAGACTATCTCTTGGTCTTCGCCCAATGACCTCTTTCCTTTCCCCCTGTTCTTCTCCTTCCATTTTGATACACATGATTGTAATGCAGGTAATTTGTATTGCTGCTGACTGCTGAGCAATTGTCTCCAATCTCCTTAGGAGGCAGAACTCTATAGGGTCGTCTAAAAAGGGGAGATCTGGGTATTTGAATTTAAGCTTTTTACTAGAAAACTTCTAATTTCTCTATTTTCACTGTTACTATGTACCTTATTGTGCATCATATAATACTCATTGTCATTTACTACAGTATTTATAACGACCACATCATTGTCTAACTCATTCAAATCTTTTTCATCAGTGTTAAAGTAACTTACTTTGAATCCATTAGAGGTGTGATGTGCAGTATAGTTATTATAATCTTTCAAGTCCCATTCCATCTTCTTCTGTTTTTTAGATATAATAAAATTAACTTGGCGATGTACTTTCTTAAACAATTCCTGATAACTCATTCAGATAAGTATCAAACAAGTCACTGCTGATATTTGCATAATAATAATAATAATAATAATAATAATAATAATAGTAAATGGGCAGCTTAACCTTTCTGATACATGACACAGGCTGCAATATTTGAATACGTATTTTTTTTATTCTTTAAGACAGATAAACGTAATTGGAAATATTACTTCCTTTTGACTTTTCTGTCATTACTTAGACTGTATAATTTTGTGTATCTACCAGTCCATTTCATTTGGTTTTGGTGGTCTATAGCAGTGAACAGCTACCAAACTTTCTGACCATGATCGAGTCTCCTCAGCATCTTTCTCTGTAAAGCAAAAGCAAAAACATTCATTGAGATGAGCAAAACAAAAATGCAACAGATGAAGCTTCATAAGGAATAAGCACTTTCATCTGTAATTTAGCATTCACTGACTTCTCCAGAGGTAATAGTCAAGAGCTACAACTCAGTAAAACCCTTCAAATCACACCCACACACAACATTAATGAAAGAAATCATTATACATATCCCAGTAACATCTATTTTGTTAATGCAGATTTAAAATTAAAGTCTCCATTTAGTCCAGGAATGCACAAGCCTAACATTGTAGCATTTGAATAGATCTTATCTCTTTAAACAATTCATATTTCTAATAGATGTCCTATGACACTCTGATGATAATCCCCAAACCCCCAACACTATCACTCTCTTGATGTTGGGCAGTTCTTTCTAATAGGTATCCTCTGACACTTTGATGATAACCCCCAAACCTCCAACATTACCACTCTTCTGATGTTAGGCAGATCTTAGTAATAGATTCCTAAAAGATGAACTACAGAGGTACCAGAATTCTGTAATAAAGTGGTTTTATTAGGCATTTGTGATGCGGACATTCTTTATTTCTTTTGTCAGTATTTTTGTATGTGTGTGTGTGTGTGTGTGTTTATTAGAACTTTTGTTTTACACTGTTTTGACCTTCTTTTATCTAATCAAAACAAGAACGTATTAACATTAAACCTTTAACTAAATCTACATACAATATAATAGGTAATGTTTCCAAGGTGGGAGTATTGTCTTCTTTTCTTGCAGTCCCCTCTTGTCTCTGCCTAGTAATAAAATAGCAGCCATGGTGAATAAGTTGCTAGACAAGTGCTTTCCTTGCCTGTTAGAGGTCATTACAGACTAAAATCAATGCATATACCTCCCAGCTTGAAACTGAAAAAATAACTCTTTGAGCACTATAGCATAAGGCACAGCAACCATTCAGACATTACATGCATAACTGTAGTGCAGATAATTTCTTTAAACATCCATTAAACAACAATATTTAAACATGATGTTGATCATATACTCGATCTGCGAATTACACCCATCTAACCAAGGACAGTTGAGGCAACTCACGATTAACATGGCTAGGCTTGCAGGGGCTCTAGGGCCACTAGCCAAGTAACCTCCTATGAACCATTACCTATTGAGTTCATGTACTTTTTTGCTTTTCACTGTAAGTGGCAAATCTAGTAACTGTTAGCTGTACAAATAGATCACCTGGTTTACCAATCTGGTCATATCATTAGTCAATAATACTTCAGTCTACATATTTATTTGCAGATTGTGCCAAAACAGGGTAAACCTCAACACTATACTTCTTCACTCTAGATGGATTCACAACAACTCCTTTCCTTATCCTCACTACTTTATTTTATACCTATGATGCACCACTCCAAACCTCCTGAATCAAAATATTAACAGCAAGGCTTACCTCAACAGACATCACAACAAAATGTATTGTTTTCAATTATTAATCATGCCTGCTGCAAATGCCTTAAAATGTCATTCCCCTTAGAACATCCTTCTACTCAAGTTGCTGACTGGAACATGATTTGTTCTTCAGTAGCTTAAATATGTTGCAAAAACAAAGAAATACACCCACTATTTTCTTGATTCCAGATCAATTATTATTATTTTTAATTTCCAGCTAACTGTTAACTAATCTGCATCTTGTGTTCCAGTTTCCTTACTCTTGCTGATAACTTTGCGAGCTCCATCATAAAGCAAAGCATCATACTTGGCTCTTTACCCTGCAACCCAGTCTATTACATCTGAGTCTATCTGTAAAGGATAAATGATCTTTTAATAAACTGAAAGTACTGATTCAGTAACACAGTTTCTCTCTGCACTTCCACAGTGAGGGTGGCTGTCACTCAGCATCATCTTCTTAGCAAAAAAAAAAAAAAAAAAAGGATGAAATGTCTCTACTCTCTATTTCTTCCTCATTAATGGGAGTTGTGCTCATCTCAGCTATCTATGCCAGTCCATCTGAAGGTTCTCCTATACCATTCGCTTTTTGGTGCTGATCAAGAGACTGTAATGCTTACAGAGTATTAGCATCTACAAAAGATTTAATACCAGTTGCAAAGCACCTTTCAGAACAGTTAAATCTAAAGTGTAGCCTGCTTTTATAGGCTTTTAAAACAGAGCAAAATAGAGATCTCTTCATGTGTGTCACTACAAATAATTTTGTTCTGTAAATACTTTCTTATCACCACAAAACATGAAGTGACTCATCCCTTAGATTAGAACATATGTCTCCTTGACCCCCCCCCCCCGTCAAACCTGCCATATGGCATGCTGAGCCTTTTACATTGTATTTCCCCTGGTGGAACTGCAATCCAACTTGTCATTAGCTTCCTTGTAAAATCAATACAGTCCCATTGCCTCAGAAACATCAGTGACCCTTAGATTCTTGCATACTGTGTGGTCCTCATGGATGAGAAGAATCTCTTTGACACAGTCTACTGTTACTTCATATGTTTGTGCCTGGGTACAAAGATCAATACTTTTATTGATTAGCATCTGGATTGTATCATAGTGCTTACTTAAAGTATCATCAGCTTCCTGGAACTTCCTGCTGTAACATTTGATCTCTTTAAGGCTTTTGATTCATTTGTTGCAGTTTTGAAAAAAAGGTTTTTGGGATATCCTATGTTCCTCACGCATTTCATACAAACTTCACACTTCAGTCTGTTGGGCTATTTTTCTTACTCATCCAAAGTCAGTCACGTCGTACTTCTTTGCTGCCTTTTTCCCCTGTTAAATGCCTCCTTCTTTTCTTTGTTATGCAATAAGTATGTGCACTGAGATCCAGTTCTGATGAAAACACAAGTAAGTGGTCTCTTTTGTAATAGTGCTACCATGTTATATGACAGCCCAGGGCCTCATAAGAGGCCATAAATGAGTCTTATTACATTAGATCTTTCCTTGAAAATGAATTTATTGAAATGCAATATCTAAGTGGCTTTTAAAATGATCAAGTAAATTAGATGCTTTGAGCTCAGATGGTAACCTATTCCACAACTTAGCTACTCTGACCCGAAAAAAAAATTCCACATACTGTAGTTATTTCAGTTTTCAATAAACATTACCAAGCTTTGAGTATACATATCCTGGCTCTGCTGTATAACACTTATTCCCACAATGACATGTATTATGTCATCTTGTAAACATTTAAGTGTCCTTATGAATTGTCACTTACCAGCCAATATAAAAATAGAGCATAAATTCAATCCAGGGAGACTTTCCTCATAATTCAAGTTTTTGAGAGACTTCTCAGTTCATTATGGGATGGGCAGTTCTTTAACAAAGGAATTACAACTTCTTGTTGGTTGAGGCAAAGGTGCATATTTTTAATGATCTCATCTTATTTCCCAATCACTTAGTTAGCGTTCAGGGAAAGACACAAGTTATTACTTATTGTAATTCCTTATCATTAAGAAATATTAAAATGTCATAGCACAGAGATATATTTTTTGTCCCAAAATACATTATTTTATTTTTTGCTATTAAATTCTATTTTATGTATATCCACTCATTTGTATAAAGAATTCAGTGTAGCCCAAACATTGTTGCTGCTCTTAGGAGCTTTGTTATTTAATCTTTCTCACCAATGAGATAAGGTTAATGTGATATTCTAGTGAATGCCATGCTGGAACTTACCAACAGTGTCTATTTTACTTGTTCACTGCCTATCTTTCTCTTGCCTATCGTATTACAAAGACATGCATCTGGAGCATTTCTCCCTGGGCCTCCGCTGAAAATTGGTTTCGTTCCAAGTCGGACTTTCCTGGTTAACAAATGTTAAATAAATAAATAAATAAATATCTAAGAGGTTTTTTTTTTAAGTTATGGCACAGTCAGATTGTAGCCATACAAAATATTTCATTGTTAAGTAATTTCACAATTAATTAATGTTGGACCCTAATACTGTGAAGTACGGGGTGTCAGCTTAAGAGAGTTTTTATAGTGCTAGCTCATTCCTTTCCCCTTTCACCAAAAGAAAGGTTTGGCTGTGTTTGTAGGATTCGTGCCTGACCAGAGGCTTCTAATCACCGGGATGCAGTGATATGAACAAAAAGCATATAAAAGAGAGTCGCCTTGTCTATTTACTGGAGCCTGACAACCGGCTGTAGAACTGACTTTGAACTCATAAAGGCATGATGTGGGACCTTCTGACTTTGATCTTGTAAATGCTGGGGATGGGACCTTCTGGCATTGCCCATGTAAAGGTGTGAGGATAAGACCTTCTGACAAGGGATTTGCTGACAAATCTTTGAAACAGCATATGTTTCCAGGTGTAGTTATTAATGGCTTGGCTTGTATTTTTCAGACGTTCTGCCGCTTGCAACTCATTTGTTTGCATCTGAATGCTCATTTGTGTATTGGAGTGTGAGACACTCCAGTACACATATTTTGCCTGTAAATATACTTTGTTCTTGTCATTTATGTGTATCTACACATTTTTTAACTTCCTGACCAAATATACTTAATGTTTGCAACAGGCAGGTGGCCAGTATTCTAATTTTTCCCTGAAGCATTGCATTTTTATTCCTCAGCCATACTCCCTTGCTGTACACTCAATGTACAACTACATAACTGTCAATATCATAATTCCATTGAGGAATGAAATCCATATGAGTATTATCCTGTTACATAACCCTTCAAGTAAACAAGGTATTAATATAGCTGAAAATAATTGCGATGGATAGTGTTTTTAGTGGTGTTTTAAAGGTATTAATATAGTTTTCTATAATTTAACTATCAAAATGCCCATCGTTATAGATCTGTCTTACACCAAACATGAACATGCACCAAGGCATCAGGTATTTGTCCAAAACTACAATTAGATTTCATGTATTTTATTTCTACTTATATTTGGAAGTTTCTAATGGACCTTGTATTATAAGCTATTACACTCTTTATGATGGCTTTCAAACTCTCAATCCCCTAAGTATATAATTAGATCTGGTCACTACACCAACAAAAGTCACAATTTTGGTCTAAGGCACAATAAAGCCACATGTGGCCTTAGAACTCTTTACTTTTTATCTCTCATACAATTACTGAAGTTATTACAAATCTTTGTAAAAGTGGTCAGTGTTCCAGTGTGTCTTGACAAAGTGCACTAAATTGGAATACCACAGTATATTTCCTGTGGTGTAAACAGAGAAACTCGTGTAAAAAAAACAACTTAATACTCTAATGTCTTATATTAGCTGAGATTAATAGACAATTAGTGCATAGTGCAGTGTTATTGACAATGCAAAGGGTGTAGGGATTCAAAGACCACATGTTATGCATGTCTTCTCGGCTGTGAGTCACCCTGCAAGGTGCATCCTAAACATTATGTTTATGTCTGCGTGTAGGGATTCAAAGACCACATGTTATGCATGTCTTCTCGGCTGTGAGTCACCCTGCAAGGTGCATCCTAAACATTATGTTTATGTCTGTGTGTAAACTGATAGCAAAGCCAGCTTCTTATCTTCCAGTACTGTCATTATTAAATGCCCCCATGTTCTTATCTGTTGATTAAACAGACAATCCTTTCATGTGTAAGTGCTTCCTTTCAGGGTGACCAAGGAACACTGTCTCCTTAAGTGAATTACTCAAAATATACAGTGTAACCATATAAAATAGGGAATCAAACCCAGATTTTGAAAATGATGCTCACTGGTGGCTCATAGCTTTAAGCTTTTGTGTTAACTGCCTGACCTTTAATTGAGGATCATGTGCAAAGGAATTTTGCACCATTTCTTTTTGGTATAATTATGCTGTCATCATGTAAAGTGGGTTTTCTGATTCTAAAATGTGTAGTTGTTACTTTAGTTACTTTAGTGGACCTATATTTACTAAGTTTAATAAACCTGCATTTCTGCTTACAGCTGTCCAATTACTTCCTGATTCCATGCCATCCAGATCCACCTTCCAGTGATGCAGCAGTAGGGAGAACAGTTTGTAGTAGATAGGCATGTCTTCTGCAGTCTGCAGCAGATTGTATTACAAAGTAAACAGAATGCAGCACAATTAATCACTCAGACAGTAAATTAAAAAATAAATACAACTATGTTCAAGTGAAAGGAAATGAAAGTAAGATGGAATAGGATAAGATTCTTAGTGAGGTGCACAGTGCTTGGCATACAATGTAATAGAACAGATATAGAAGTGTATTAAATCATTTCTACCAATAGACTGATCGCATTTAGGGAGAAAACTGTGTGTGCGTGTGTGCGTGTGTGCGTGTGTGTGAGTGTGTGTTTGTGTGCGTGTATGTGTGCGTGTGTGTGCGTGCGTGTGTGCATGTGCGTGTGTGTGTGTGTGCGTGTGTGCGTGCGTGAGTGTGTATGTGTGAGTGTGTGAGTGTGTGCGTGTGTGTATGTGTGTGTGTGTGTGTGTGTGTGTGTGTGTGTGTGTGTGTGTGTGTGTGTGTGTGTGTGTGTGTGTGTGTGTGTGTGTGTGTGAGTGCTGGAAAGAAAACTTTGAGAATAATTTGCCCAACTGAGAAGATGAAGATGATACAATAAAGTCATCATTCTGCAGTGTGACATTTGTGTTTTTTCACTGTATGCCAAGTACAACACACTTAAACTAGCATTAATTTGTGGTGTATGGAGAACCATGAGTACGCTTAGAAACTGGGAAAAGATAAACTGATCAAAACTCTCCAATTTCAGGCACAGTCCAGACAAAAATATTTTCACAGTTAACACAAAAGTGTGGAATGCTATTAGGATAAGTACATAGACTAAAACAATACAAGAAGTTTGTACTTTGTGGTGTATTCAATGGACTGGGTTGTCTTGCCGTAGCTAGTGTTCTGTGGGGGCGGGGGAACGTGCATGATATAAAGGCTGCGAGACAGGAAGTTGTTGCATTGCATTGCATGTATGTTGACCGGTCAATAAAGCTTGGAGTTGGTACTAACTGCACACCATTGTCTCGCGTCTTCTTTTAAGGTAAAAGAATACGACATGGTGTCAGAAGTGCTGTGTGGCTGTGCTTGGGAGTGCTGACCTTTTGTTGACGATTGTACGAGGGGCCAAGTGGTGTGGAAAGCGGACATGTCGGATGACGAGAATGGTCGGCAGCCACGTGCTAGAATCAATATGGCGACCAGTGCTCCCAATGCTACGTTCAGTATCCAGCCGCCAGAGCCCTTTGACTTCTCCAAACCCCACGAATGGACACGGTGGATACGCCGGTTTGAACGGTTCCGGCAGGCCAGCAACTTATCCTCCAACCCAGAGGGGAACCAGGTGAACACCCTGATATACTGCATGGGCGATGAGGCAGATGACGTTTTGAGAGGCCTCAAGCTGACCGAGGCAGAGCACCAGGAGTATGCTAAAGTGAAGGAGGGTTTTGAAAAGTTCTTTATCGTCAAAAAGAACATTGTGTATGAACGAGCACGATTTAATATGAGGAAACAAGAACTGAATGAGACTGTTGATGCTTTTGTTACTGCCTTGCATGCTTTAGCCGAACACTGCAATTACGGGACGTTACATGACGAGCTTATAAGGGATAGAATTGTTGTGGGCCTAGCAGATACTAGACTGTCTGAGCGGATGCAGATGGAAAAAGAGTTGGACTTAGAGAGGGCCGTAAATATGGCCAGACAGTCGGAGGAGGTTAAGAAGCAGCAAACGGCCTTGAGGTGTGACAGTCCCGCCTTGCAGTACAACGTGAACGCTGTGCAGTCACCACCGGACACCAGACGCAGACCGGAGGGCTTGAAAAGTTGGGGCAAGCCTTTGGCGCCAAATTTTCAGCGCCAGCAGCACAAGAGTAAAGACGCTCCGGCCTCGCTGTGTTACAGGTGTGGGGGGCCATTTCACCATAGACTCCTATGCCCCGCGACTGCTGCAAGATGTCGCTGGTGTGGGAAGAAGGGCCACTATCAGCGGGTTTGCCGACAGTTCAAGGCAGTGCAGAGTATTGAGGAAGACGAGGAGCCGGGGGAGCGTGATGAACAGGGGTTCTTCCTTGGCTCTGTCTCTTCCGGGAACCATTCTTGGATTGTGGAGGTGCAAATACAGGGCACACCTATGACTTTTAAGCTTGACACGGGGGCAGATGCCACTGTTATTTCCAAGTCAAACCTGCACAACTTGTTCCGTGGGAGGAACGCTCCTGTGCTCCAGCGGCCGGAGAAACCCTTGCTGGGTCCTGGAGGGATGCCATTGGTGGTTATAGGATCCTTGGAGCTTAAGCTCAGCTACGGACAGAGACAGACATGCGAGAAAGTGTATGTTGTGCAGGGACTCCTTTGGGCCTTCCTGCTATTTTGGGTCTGGGTCTCCTGAAACGTGTTGACTCTATCACCATGGCGTCTTTGAAGGCCTCTTACCCGGAGTTGTGCTCTGGGTTGGGGGTAGTGCAGCGGAAATACCACATAAAGCTCCAACCTAAGGCGGTGCCTTATTCCCTGAAGACCCCCAGGAGGATACCACTGCCATTGATGGGGAAAGTGAAAGAGGAGCTAAAGAGGATGGAGGCGCTGGGCGTTGTTACCAGAATGGAAGAGCCTACCGATTGGTGTGCAGGCATGGTGGTAGTCCCAAAGAAAGACAGTAACAGGCTGAGACTGTGTGTAGACTACACTAAGTTAAATGAATACGTATGCAGGGAAAGGTTCGTGCTGCCCTCGGTTGAGCAGAGTCTTGGGATGCTTGCTGGGGCGGTGTTTAGCAAGCTGGATGCCAATATGGGATTTTGGCAAATTCCTTTGTCGGAGGAGTCGGCTGCGCTTACCACATTCATAACCCTTTTGGCCGTTTCCGCTTTAACCGCCTTCCCTTTGGCATTAATTCTGCACCGGAACACTTTCAACGCATGATGGCAGAGGTCATTGAAGGACTAGAGGGTGTGATTTGTCACATAGACGATGTGTTGGTCTGGGGGCGTTGCCAGGAAGAGCACGATGCCCGACTTCATGCAGTACTTAAGAGGCTGGAAGAAGCTGGTATTACGTTGAATATAGAGAAATGTGACCTGTCGAGAGGCACAGTGACCTTCTTGGGCCATGTCATTACGAGTTCTGGTATAAGCCCGGATCCAAGGCGGACGCGTCCATCACAGAGATGACAGCACCTGCTACAGTAGGAGAACTCAGAAGTTTCCTGGGCATGGTGAATCAGGTGGGGAAGTTCATCCCTCATTTGGCTGAGAGGGATAGAGCTTTGAGAGACTTATTATCAAAAAAGAACAGCTGGTACTGGGGTGGGGATCAGGAGAAGGCATTTAATGATTTAAAAGAGGCAATCACCTCACCTCCAGTTCTGGCTGTGTATGACCAAGAGGAATACGGTTTCCGCAGATGCATCATCCTTTGGGTTGGGGAGTGTGTTGCAGCAACAATGGGAGGATGGCTGGAGACCCGTGGCATACGATCGAGGTCACTCTACCACAGAGCAACGATATGCCCAGGTTGAAAAGAGGCTTTGGCATCTACCTGGGCATGTGAACGCTCGAGATTACCTATTGGGCAAACCATTTTGTCTAGAGACTGACCATAAACCCTTGGTCTCCCTGCTGGGTGGCCAGGCGTTGGATCTTTTACCAGAATTCAACGCTTCAGGATGAGGCTGATGCAGTTTTCAGACACGGTGCAATATGCTCCAGGAAATCACTGTGGGTGGCAGATGCCCTGTCACGTTCTCCACTTAAAACCAGGCTAACCCGGAGGAAACAGAGTTAATGGAGGATACGGATATATATGTGCATAGTATTGTGGAAAACATGCAGGTGAAGCCATCCTTCCTCCAAACCCTACGGAGCAGCTGAAAGCGGACAGTGTGTGTGTGGGTTATGGACTTGTGCAGCCAGGGTGGCCGTATGTGAACCAGGAACCTTTACTGAAGAACTACTGGCCAGATCGTTTTACTCTGACAGTGAAAGATGGGTTGCTTTTGAAAGATTCGCGCCTTGTTATCCCCTCTGCCATGCGTAATGAGGTGTTGTCGAAGTTGCATGAGGGACATCAAGGCATTGTGAAGTGCAAAGCCAGAGCCTGTCAGACCGTTTGGTGGCCTGGGCTTAGCCAACAGATAAATGACATGGTCTTAAGATGCAGGACGTGCATCTCAGAGAGAAGGAATCCTCCTGAGCCCCTCCTTCCAACGGCATACCCTGACCGTCCATGGCAAAGAGTGGGCGGATTTGTTTGAATTGAAAGGACATACTTACCTTCTTGTTGTAGACTACTTCTCCAGGTTTCTCGAGATTGCATTGTTGAACCATACCACATCCAACGAGGTCATCATCCACCTAAAATCTTTTTTCGCTCGCCATGGTATCCCAGAGGTACTTGTGTCTGATAATGGACCTCAGTTTTCAGGGCAGTCTTTTGCGGCCTTTGCAACCGCTTATGGCTTCGACCATGTTACAAGCAGCCCCAGGTTCCCGCAGAGTAACGGGGAGGCGGAACGGGCGGTGCAGACGGTGAAGAATCTGCTAAAGAAAAGTACAGATCCGTACATGGCTCTCTTGGCGTACCGGACAACGCCGCTGCAGAATGGTTATAGCCCTGCGGAACTTCTTATGGGACGACGGTTGCGGACTTCCCTCCCGATTTATCCTCCACAGTTGGACCCTGCTCTGCCTGATTGGAGAAGGCTCAGGGGGAAAGAGGGGGAGAAGAGGGTGTATAATGGCGAAATCTACAACAGACGCCATCGGGCCAGGCCGTTGGGGAATGTGTTGCCTGGTGACCAGGTGTGGGTGACAGATCTGAAGACCCCAGGTATGGTAGATCAAAACCATTGCTCGCCGAGGTCTTTCAAGGTTGACGTGCGCAGGGACTGTGCGAAACCGTGCATTTGATTCCCTTACCTGAGCCTGACTGTGAACCAAACCCTGGGTGTCGGAAAATGTGCCAAGTAAGGTCGAAGAGGCCTTGCCATCTTGCAATGGCCTTCCCGAACCCGGACTCGGGTGATGTGGTGAGGACCAGATCTGGAAGAGTTATTAATAAGCCGGACCGCTTGGATCTGTGAAGTTCCAGGCAGAAATAACAATGTCTTGGGGTTTATAGTAATCTGAATGTGGCTAAGTGAGCATTTGGTGTCAATGTACCAAGTCGTAGTAAAGTGGGAGTAATTGAATAGATCTGGGTTTGGTGCTAAGTGAAAAGGGGCCTTATGGAAAGGGAGATGTGGTGTATTCAATGGACTGGGTTGTCTTGCCGTAGCTAGTGTTCTGTGGGGGCGGGGGAACGTGCATGATATAAAGGCTGCGAGACAGGAAGTTGTTGCATTGCATTGCATGTATGTTGACCGGTCAATAAAGCTTGGAGTTGGTACTAACTGCACACCATTGTCTCGCGTCTTCTTTTAAGGTAAAAGAATACGACACTTAAAATAGCAGAGTTCCTACAGCATGCATCTAACTAAGGTTCAATGAAAATTTACCAGAATTTGCATTACATACAATATAATTCACTGGTCGCTGGGAAAGCAGAGAGAAGAAAAGCAGGGCTAGACAGATGAAGAAGGAATGTCATAGAGGTTAAGTGACATTGTCATTGAAGAAACTTGCTTTAATAGGTACGTTTTAAGGTCCCCTCTGAATTTTGAGTGGGGGATACTTTCTTTTAGGTATGTTGGAAGAGATTGTTAAAGTGAGGCAGCAGTGGAAAAGAGGCATGTTTAGTACAGTGGAGATTAGCTTTAGGAGTTGTAACAGTGTGAACTGTTTATGAATAGTACCTTGGGTTACAAGAAGGGCTTTTGTCATAGAGTTTAGCTGACAGAGGTGAAAAAAAATTTGAGATTTAATAAAGTCCAGATATCCTTTATTTATGGATTTGCTGTCTGAGTGACTGTGCTGCATATCCTACTCACTTTGTACAGAAAACATGTTTACCCACTATTACATCATCAGAAAGTGCAGCCAGATGGCACAGATTCAGTAAGCAACTGGACAGATATTCAGCACACAGAAAATACAAACAACTTTATTAAACTTAATAAGTATAGTTCCATTGAAGTAACTAATATAAAAACTGCATATTTTATCATCAGAAAACACACGTTACACAATGATACAGCAAAAACAAATGGCAGAGAAAAACCTCTGAAGATGATTTTTGAATCAAGAGTAATCAGATGATAATATTTTTAGGAGGGGTGGTGTGACCCTTAATAAGTATAAGCAAGTGTAGGACTACAGAGAGCTTTTACCTCCTTTCCCCAAAAGAAGGTGACTGGGGCTGTAAGGCTGATCTCTGAACCCAGATTCATAATCAGATCCACTAATCTCAATGGTAGTACTGGCGTGAACTCAAGCATAAACAACAGAGTAACCACTTCTATTCACTGTGACCAGGATGTCACCTGAATGACCTTGTGAAAACAGCATGTGGGACCACCTGAGATACTTCTGTCAAATCTCTGAATCAGAATGAGGCCTCCTATAGCTTAGATACACAGTACTATGCAATTTGTTATCTAATTGATGTTAATGGAGAATACGGGTAAATGCTGATCCAGAACTGCAGTAATATGGATACACAAGTAGACAGATTCGACTGTCTGCTAGATAAAAGAATCATATCAACTCACGGAAGGTAATTTCGTAGAAAGTAAAAAAAAAAATTCTCACTTAAACTACCTTCAGTGAGCATATCATAAACATGTTTTACAGGAGGGCATGCCTCCCTGCCCCCATGTACGGAGACACTCTCTACACCCCCTGGACTTGTATATACCAAATCCTGGTTCACACAATAGTGGAGAAAGAGGCAAACTTCACAGTCACCAAAGTTAGTTTTGGCAAACAGCTTTTGATCATTTTACCTTTGCTGAAACTCACTTTGCCAATATGACACATCCCCCCAGATAAGTTAGGTTAGCTATCTACATAGATAGACAGTTTGCTAGAGAGGCAGATAGCCATTTCCATTTGTAAGGAGGATAGTGTACCCTTTAACCCTGCTTTGCGCCTAGTATGCTATAAAGACAGACTATGAGGGAGCGAAGGTGTCACCGTCCCCCTCCCCTTACAACTGGGAAGTTAAAAAAAAACAGAAAAGTGGACACGTTATGACTGCCCTGATAATTTTATATTTAGCTGCCTGAAACTCACTCAAGCAGTGTCTAGCATTTGTCAAAATGAAGCAGCAGCTGTCAAATTACAGTACTGACATATCATTTGGACAGGTACAGAGAAACTCTCCAAGGGTCTGGCATTGTCCATTAGTGCTGTCTACCTAAAGGATAAAGAAATTCTGCAATCTACATCAGCAGATGACTCAACTAAACAGGGACCAAATGATAGCAGGAATATCTTGAGTCAAAATGAATCTTTTTTAAATTGAGAATTTCATGTCTGCCAATATTCAGTTGTTAGAACAAGAAAATGCTGAAAGAAATTACTAAAGTTGTTTATTGAGATGAACACCCCAGAACTAAATATAGTTAAATGTTTACATCAAAGTTCTAAGATGCAATAGAAGCCATAAAAGAATAGTTTTTCTGCTAATAACATCTTAAGCCAACAAAAGACGCTCTAAAAACTTCTTAACAGTAGCCATTGACAAGCTGCACATTGTTCATAGGTTCATAGGTTGATACTAGGCTATATGCCCTAGGGCATTTATAAGCCTAGCCAGAGTGTGTTTGGCTTTCACCACCCTTTTAGATTAGTTGACTGTGCCTCTGTATAGTAGGTCCCAGAAGATAGCCCTTTTGAGGTTGGTTTACTGTGCCTCTGTCTAGTAGGGACACAGAAGACATCCCAGGGGGTAAACCTATGATCTCCCATCCACTCATCAAGATTTCTCTTGAAGATGGTCATTGAGGGACTCTGCCTAACATGGATTGGGTTTTGTTCCAGACTGAGGGGAGTCTCTGGGATATGAATCTGTCCCTCCAGCATGTCCTATTTATTTCTGTGCTGAAGTTTAAGTCCCTGGAGCGTGTAGCTCTAAGGGATTTGGATTTCCTGAGGTGGAGCATGTCCATTAATTCTGGGTTGGACATGGCTTTATATGTCAGGCACAGATCACCTCTGAGTAGGCAGTAAGTGTGGATGTGTTGACATTAAACATCTTTCTTATAGTTTTGCTGGTCCTGAGCATCTGTGGGCGGTTGTTGCTGTTCATTTTTTGGTTACCTCTCTTGATCTAGATGTGAACCCTTTCATGATAAGGTGGGCTATATAGAAGGTCTTTCTAACCACTTTGGCAACGTGATTGTCAAAGGAGAGATTGCTATCTACTTGGGTCCCCAAATCCCTAATTACTTCTTCCGTACTTAATGGATTACCACCTATGTGGTAATTTGTGGGCACTTTGTTTTTCCCAAAGGGGATGACTATACACTTTTTGGCATTTAGCTTTAGGCCATGGCTCTGGCACCAGTTATCCATCTCTGTGAGACCCTTTTGGAGAATGCTTGTGTCAGTCAGCGAGTCGATTATGGCACCCAGTTTGCAGTCATCTGTGAACTTGGTCAGCCATAGTCCTCCCATGTTAGCCTGTACCGCAGATAAATATATACCGAACAACAGAGGTCCCAGGACTGAGCCTTGTGGGACACCACTTGTAACTGATTTAGAGTCTGACATGGCACCTGCAATTCTGACCATGTGGGTTCTATCCCTGAGCCAGTTTGCAACCCATCTTGTGACATAGGGGTTGATATTTAAGCTGGTGAGCTTATTTATGATGCCCGAGTGGGGTATTGTGTCGAAGGCTTTTGCGAGGTCCAGGTAGGCTGTGTGGACTACCTTCCCTTCATCTATGACCTTGGTGACTGTTTCAAAGAAGTCAACCAGGTTCAAGAGGCAAGATCTGCCCTTAACAAAGCCGAATTGGGTAGGATCCAGTGTTCGGAGGTTCCTAATGTCTTTGTTTATGAGTTTCATGATGATACGCTCCATAGCTTTGCAGACCAGGCTAGTCAGGCTTATAGGGCGATAGTTTCCGGGGTCCGTTGTGGCACCACCTTTGTGGAGTGGGACCACTGTTGCTGTATGCCATTCCTTGGGTACATATCATGTAGTAAGGCTGAGATTGAACAGTGACTTTATGGGAGGGTTCAGTTCTTCTGGGAGTTCATGTAAGACGCAGCCCGGGACACCGTCCGGTCCCATTAATGCTGTGTTTTTTGCTTTGGAGAGGGCAGCTCTCACCTGTGCATCTGTGATGTCAGGGAGGCTACACTCTGTTGGGATAGACATTTGCTCTTTTGGGGGGGGAGTTTGCACTGAACCTGTCTGCCAGGATGTTGGCAATGTCTGTGGGTTCAGTGTATTTTTTGTCATTTTGAACTAACTCAGAGCATATCTGGGAGTTGCCACCCAGGTTCCTGACATAACTAAAGAAGGCCTTGTGATTATCTTTAGCATCTTGTGCAATTTTTCTTTTGAAGCTGGCCTTAGATGATTTTGTGAGGGATCATAGTTTCTTGCTAGTACTGATCAGAGATGCCTTCCCTTTTTGGGATTTTGCTCTATCATGTAGTAGCTTCCTCCTTCTGTTGTATAGCTTATTTATGGCTGGGGTCCACCAGACAGGTCTCCTGCCTTTGGAGGAATGAGTCTTGGTTTTATTTCAGATAGCATAATCCATGCATTCCTGTAGGTGTCATAGAAAGCATTTGTAAAGGATTCTGCGGTTTGGGCCGTATTTTCCACTGGCCCTGGGGCTTTGAAGGATTCCACCTTGGTTTTGAGAAGTGTGAAGTTTGCTTTTGAGAAGTTCTTCACTGTGGTTTCCTTGGCTGGGGGTGGGGACGGGATATGGATGTCCAGTGAGATTAATTTATGGTCAGATCTTACCAATGAGGGTATACCTCTGGTATGGAACATAGAGTCCCCATGTTGGTGATGATCAGGTCCAATATGTTTTCCCCTCTTGTGGGAGTGGTGACCAGTTGTTCCATAGCATTTGAGTTTATAAATTCTAGGAACCGTTGGGTGAGGGTGTTGGGGCTTGAGTAGTGCTCCCAGTCTATGTTTGGGTAGTTGAAGTCACCCAATATAATGGTGTTTGGAGAGACCTTCATATTCTCCAGTGTTCTCAGGAAAGCCAAGTGGGGTTCCTGAGTTTGGGAGGGTGGTCTGTAGCAGGCTACAAACTGAAAGGCAGTTTTGCCCACTGTTAGTTGCACATGGATGGTTTCCGATGCTTCATGCAGTGCCACTAACCTGGAGGTGTGGGTATCTTTGATGAATATTAATACTCCCCCTCCTTTTGTGGTTCGGTCCGAGTTTTGGGTCCGAAAAGCATTGTATGAGGTATAACCTGGTAGTGCTGGGGTGCTCTCGGGAGCCTTGAACCAGGTTTCTGTTACTGCACAGATATTGATATTCTCCATACTGAGGAGAACCTCGAGTGTGTGCATCTTGAGGTTTAGACTTCTGGCATTGAGTGCATTACCCTTAGTTTCTTTTTCTTTGTGTTGTCTATGGAGGTGGGTTTGTCTTTTGAGCCTTGCCTAAAAAAGGCACTATGGGTGTGGCAAGAGCCTTAGCCAGTATTCAAACATCTCAGGTCATTCACACCGGCATGGACAATGACGGCATCATATTTGTACTTGCTTTGGAGTGACTTGAGTGCTTGTGTTATGTGGCGGATCCTGGCACCCGACAGGCAGCTTACAGTGACCTTCTCCTTGTTCAGCCTGGTGAGTGGGACGTCAGTGTGTCTGACAATAGAGTCACCTATTACAAGTGTATTAGGTGTGTTGTTTAGCCTTAAGGACTGTGACTGTGTGGCACACTGACTTTGTGAACTATGTGATATGTGGGTATTGTCGTGGGGTAGCGGTTGCTTGGATGTCTGCGTTGGAGGTCTCTGCTGCTTGGGCAGATTTTTATTTAGAGCCTCCGAGTATGTTTTTGTGTGTTTATGTGTTTGGTTTTGCGATAGGTCTATGTGAGACTGGATTTGTGGTGTGTGTGGTTACCTTCTCCTCCTGACTGACTCCGCCAGTATTGGGTTGAGAGAGCTCTGCCTCCAGTTTGGCTATATAGTTGCATCTCTCACATATATTTGAGCTTGTTGGGAGAAGGAGGGGAGGTCTGTGTACATAAGGCAGTTGTAACATTGCCTCAAGATTCCCAGTTTCACCAGCTGGACTGGAGAGTAAACTCGAAACTGACTTTTGGACATGCTAGAATAGTATAAGGAACTACATTTTGACTGATCAAAAAGGACCAATAGGGAGCCAAGTACTTAAAGGGAGTATAAGAGGGTGTAGTGCTTTAGTTTATTAGTGCTTACTTATAAGATTACTTATACGAGCAACTGCAGGGCTTTAGAATGAAAATAGAGTACTTACTTTGAGATTTAGAACAGTTCTAAGGGAAAAAGTGAAGAGCAGACTTTGTGGAGCCGGGAATAGTTTAAACCCATTTAAACGCCACTGCCCGATGCTGCGCTATGCGCAAAATCGTGCAAAACCACACAAATGCGGGTTCTAATGCAGGGAAACTGAAAGAGATAGGAACTGACCAAGAGCGGCCAATAAGCTACTAGTTTCAGGGCTGAGACCACTCCTCCAGGGACAAATAGGCTGCTCAAAGCTCCCCACTCTCACTGGTGAACAGAGAAGCTTCCTCCTATCCAAGTAAGGATATGGGCAACACAGGAAACTATACCACAGTCCGGAATTCAGCAAAACCTGAAATCTGGACTAATCTAGTTCAGCAAAGGCAGGAAAAGAGAATATTTTTTTTGTTTTTTTTTTTTAGGAAACAACAGAAAAACACACAAAAGACATTGTAAATGCTATAAACAGGCTAGTGCACTTTAGTGTGTAGCCTACAACAGTTATACAATACAAAAAAACTTAAATTGATATAAAACAAGTGCAAACACTGTAAAAAGCAGAAGGCAAATGCAATTTAAACTTTTTAAAGCACAGATCAGTTAGAAATTCACTTTTTAGGTGGGAAAAGGCAGTCGGAGCAAAAAAACAGAGAAAAAAATACTTCTCTCTTGGGTCTCTCTGTTGCCTGTATCACTCTGCAGGACACCACGAGGAGTGGTGCGGAGTTGTATACTGGTGCAAAACTGCGCAAATGTGGGTTTTAAAGCAGGGAAACTGAAAGAGATTAGGAATTGACCCAAAATGGCCAATAAGCTACTAGTTTCAGGGCTGAGACCACTCCTCCAGGGACAGATAGGCTGCTCAAAGCTCCCCACTCTCACTGGTGAACAGAGAAGCATCCTCCTATCCAAGTAAGGATGTGGGCAGCACAGGAAACTATACCACAGTCTGGAATTCAGCAAAACCTGAAATCTGGACTAATATAGTTCAGCAAAGGCAGGAAAAGAGAATATATATTTTTTTTTTTGCTTTTTTCAGGAAACAGCAGAAAAACACACAGAAAACACTGTAAATGCTATAAACAGGCTAGTACACTTTAGTGTGTAGCCTACAACAGTTATACAATATAAAAACAACAAATTGATATAAAACAAGTGCAAAAACTGTAAAAAGCAGAAGGCAAATGCAATTTAAACTTTTTAAAGCACAGATCAGTTAGAAATTCACTTTTTAGGCGGGAAAAGGCAGTCGGAGCAAAAAAACAGAGAAAAAAATATTTAAATCTGGAAAAGTCTCTCTTGGGTCTCTCTGTTGCCTGTATCACTCTGCAGGACACCACGAGGAGCTGTGCGGAGTTGTATACTGGTGCAAAACCATGCAAATGTGGGTTTTAAAGCAGGGAAACTGAAAGAGATTAGGAATTGACCCAAAACGGCCAATAAGCTACTAGTTTCAGGGCTGAGATCACTCCTCCAGGGACAGATAGGCTGCTCAAAGCTCCCCACTCTCACTGGCGAACAGAGAAGCTTCCTCCTATCCAAGTAAGGATGTGGGCAGCACAGGAAACTATACCACAGTCCGGAATTCAGGAAAACCTGAAATCTGGACTAATATAGTTCAGCAAAAGTGGGAAAAGAGAATATTTTTTGTTTTTTGTTTTTTTCAGAAAACAGCAGAAAACACTGTAAATGCTATAAACAGGCTAGCGCACTTTAGTGTGTAGCCTACAACAGTTATACAATACAAAAATGACTTAAATTGATATAAAACAAGTGCAAAAACTGTAAAAAGCAGAAGGCAAATGCAATTTAAACTTTTTAAAGCACAGATCAGTTAGATATTCGCTTTCTAGGCGGGAAAAGACAGTCAGAGCAAAAAAACAGAGAAAAAATACTTAAATCTGTAAACGTCTCTCTTGGGTCTCTCTCTTGCCTGTATCACTCTGCAGAACACCGTGAGGATCTGTGCAGAGTTGTATACTGGCGCAAAACCGCGCAAATGCGAGTTTTAAAGCTTGGAAACTGAAAGAGATAGGAATTGACCCAAAACGGCCAATAAGCTACTAGGTTAAAAGCTGAGACCTCTCCTCCAGGGACAGATAGGCTGCTCAAAGCTCCCCACTCTCACTGGTGAACAGTGAAGCTTCCTCCTATCCAAGTAAGGATATGGGCAACACAGGAAACTATACCACAGTCTGGAATTCAGCAAAACCTGAAATCTGGACTAATCTAGTTCAGCAAAGGCAGGAAAAGAGAATTTTTTTTCAGGAAACAGCAGAAAAACACACAGAAAACACTGTAAATGCTATAAACAGGCTAGCGCACTTTGGTGTGTAGCCTACAACAGTTATACAATACAAAAACGACTTAAATTGATATAAAACAAGTGCAAAAACTGTAAAAAGCAGAAGGCAAATGCAATTTAGACTTTTTAAAGCACAGATCAGTTAGAAATTCGCTTTTTAGGTGGGAAAAGGCAGTCGGAGCAAAAAATAAAACGGAGAAAAAAAATACTTAAATCTGGAAAAGTCTCTCTTGGGTCTCTCTGTTGCCTGTATCACTCTGCAGGACACCACGAGGAGCTGTGCGGAGTTGTATACTGGCGCAAACCGCGCAAATGCGGGTTTTAAAGCAGGGAAACTGAAAGAGATAGGAATTGACCCAAAACGGCCAATAAGCTACTAGTTTCAGGGCTGAGACCACTTCTCCAGGGGCAGATAGGCTGCTCAAAGCTCACCACTCTCACTGGTGAACAGAGAAGCTTCCTCCTATCCAAGTAAAGATATGGGCAACACAGGAAACTGTACCACAGTCCGGAATTCAGCAAAACCTGAAATCTGGACTAATCTAGTTCAGCAAAGGCAGGAAAAGAGAATAATTTTTTTTTCAGGAAACAGCAGAAAAACACACAGAAAACACTGTAAATGCTATAAACAGGCTAGTGCATTTTAGTGTGTAGCCTACAACAATTATACAGTACAAAAACGACTTAAATTGATATAAAACAAGTGCAAAAACTGTAAAAAGCAGAAGGCAAATGCAATTTAAACTTTTTAAAGCACAGATCAGTTAGAAATTCGCTTTTTAGGTGGGAAAAGGCAGTCCGAGCAAAAAAACAGAGAAAAAATACTTAAATCTGGAAAAGTCTCTCTTGGGTCTCTGTTGCCTGTATCACTCTGCAGGACACCACGAGGAGCTGTGCGGAGTTGTATACAATAACAAACTTTTTAAATCACAGATTCGCTAAAAAAAAAAAACTGGCGTTTTAGGAGGAATTAGTTAAGACAGCAAGAAAAGCAGAAAAGTGATACTTAATCACTCCAAAGTCACTCTTTTGTCTCTCTGCTGCTGTAGACTCTGCAGAACATCTGGAAGGCACTTGCTGAGCGGAATACACTGCCTCCACACATCTATTCAAAAAGCATCTTAAAGAATCTCTAAAGAATCATTGGCTTTGTCCCTGCTCCAACCCTAACTGATTATACCCAATATACAAAAATTTCATAACTAAACTTGGTTCCTATTGCTCATGCTACTATAGTGTATACTTCCCTGATAAAAGTGAACTTCTACTCTCATCTGATAACTATTGTTCTTTCCCTATCTTCTAACCTCATAACAAAAAAAAAAAAAAAAAGTCTTACTTCTTTTTTATGAGTATCCCTTACTAAAATTGTTACTAAGTGTTTTTATTTCATGTCATTTTTTTATTGTATCTAATGCTTTTTCTGTAAACTTGTCTACTGTTATATTGTATACTTGTCTTTGTAACTTGCAGGAGCTTTTCTCCCCGGGCCTCTACGGAAAATGGACATATATCCAGTTAGACTAGCCCGGTCAACAAATGTAAAATAAATATAAATAAATAAAATAAATAAATACAAGCGTAAAAACTGTGCAAATGAGGTTTTTATAGCAGGGAAGTGAAAGAGATAGAAATTAGCCCAAAATGGCCAATAAACTACTAACTTCTTGGCTGAAACCACTCCTCCAGGGACAGAGAGGCTTCACAAAGCTCCCCTCTCTCACAGGTGAACAGAGAAACTTCCTTCTGTCCAAGTAAGGTAATGACAACACAGAAACTTGTAACACAGCCCTGGATTCAGCAATAACCTGAAAACTGGACTATACTAGTTCAGAAAGGTGGGAAACAAGTATGTAATTTTTTTTTTCAGAAAATAGAGCAGATACAATCAAAATTAGCCCAAAAAGGCCAATAAACTACTAACTTCTGGGCTGAAACCACTCCTCCAGGGACAGATAGCCTGCTCAAAGCTCCCCTCTCTCACAGGTGAACACTGAAAATTCCTTCTATCCAAGTAAGGTATGGCAACACAGAAACTTGTAACACAACCCTGGATTCAGCAATAACATGAAAATTGGACTATACTAGTTCAGAAAGGCGAGAAACAAGTATATATATATATATATATATATATATATATGTATATATTTTTTTCCAGAAAATAGAGCAGATACAATCAAAACAACACTTTACCCTATTAACCAGTTAAAACGCTTAAAACTGAGCCCTGTTCCAGCCGTCTTCAATCAGACAAGTTCTAACTGCACAGTCCTGCCACTAGGGTACAGAGAAACCTTCTCCAAAAAAGACGGACTGAGTCAGTGCACAAGTCATACAAACAAAGCTAGATCCAGCCAGCCTGAATCTAGTCTATGCTACAGCAAACAAGGCGTACCGATTTCAGAAAGAAACAGTTCAAGTAAGCATGCGCAATAAGCCTTTAACCAGAAATTCCCAGCTCAGAAGGGCAGAATCTAGCCTCTCCTCCCACAACAGTGCAGACCACAAACCTTCTTAATGTAAAATAACTGGCCTGAAGCCCAAGTCCTTAATCTAGAACTAACACACTTTTAGAATAACAGACACTGAGCCTTCAATCAGCAGTTCCCAACTTAGAAGGATGTACGCTACCTGTCCTGCCACAACAGTGCAGACCGCAAACCTTCTTAATGTAAAACAACTGGTTTGAAGCCCAAGTGCTTAAACCAAGGGCCTTAGAATAACAGTTACAATTTAATCAGGCTACTAACAAGCAGTAATAAAGGCAGCAGAATACATTTAATTGAATACTTTTAAAAGAGGCAAAAGCAAAATAAGGTAATAAAGTAGGAAGAAACACAAATACAGTAAGACAGATGAAGTGCAAATTTTTTTTTTTTGAGATGGAGGAAACAGAGCAGATTAAGCTACTATAGGGGAATGCCCTTCCCAAGTGCTCTGTCTGTACACCGCAGAGGAGAAGGGACTGGTAAGAGTATCCAAAATCAAAATATGATCTCACTGTACTCAGTTGAGTGAGCGAAAGAGATGGGTCCAGGAGGAGTGTGCAAAAAGAGATTTACAGCAGGGGCGGGCAATTCCAAAGCCACCAAGATTAACACCACAACAAGAAACAGGGAGTGGGGGTGGGGAACTAACTGCAGAGATTCAGAGACACAATATTTACTGAATCCAAGATACACAATATTTACTCACTCAAATCTTAAATAAGTGCAGAAAATATACTTAAATCAGCTTGTGTCCAGTTGATATATGCAGACAAGTCTCAGTAGCCAGCAACTTGATTTAAAATGATTACTAGAAGTGTAACCAACACAGATTTTAATGCTAGCAGAAGCCCCCAAGCTAATTAACACTAACAATGGAATTTCAAAGCAGTCTAACAACTTTCAGTGAGCTCAGATGGCTAACTGCAGAGATTCAGAGACACAATATTTACTGAATCCAAGACACAATATTTACTCACTCAAATCTTAAATAAGTGCAGAAAATATACTTAAATCAGTTTGTGTCCAGTTGATATATGCAGACAAGTCTCAGTAGCCAGCAACTCGATTTAAAATCCTTTAATTACTTTTATTCTCTGCATATTTGCTTAGAAACAATAATCATATTCTTTTATTTGGAAATCTCCACTGTACTTTATAAGCAATTCAAGTCTTCATTAGGACCTTCAAATCTTATATTGTGTCATGCTATCTATCCCTTAAAGCAAACATTCATGCTTTTGGTCAAAGGTCCATTACGAGCATATACATCCTCAGATCTCTTTGATTTTTTATCTCCCATAAAACTACTTACATTTCTCCTAAGCACTTATAGGCACATTTTTGTTTCTTATATATATGTTACTCTGTTCAGTAATTACCATTTAACTAAACCATGATTTTCTCATTGGCTTTATGCTTACATTTCTCTTCAGTCTTATTACATATATGCAATGTAGTAGAATCTATTAATTCTGTTAAGTCTGATAATTATACAATATAGATCCAGCTAATACCCTCAAAGAACAAATTCAACCCCACTTCAATTTCTATAATATAAAGAATATAATTTAATTTTTGTATCCCTACATTAATCAACCTTCCCTTTACAGCACTACACTTTCTTGTATATTCCTTTTTTAATTTTAATTTACAATTGTCTTTAAATGATGACTAAACTCCTGCAGAAATCTCTAATTTGCTTGAATTTCATGAGTTATATAATACTGACTCTTTCTTGATTTAATGAAATTATATATGCACTATGTGACTTTACCAGTAGCTTCTACTATCATCTTATTTATGTGATATGCAATTCAAATTCAAATTGCTTCCTTGCACACTTATAAACCTAAAGTTGTTATGATCTTTAATATGGTGTCCATTTAAACAACATACATATCTCTTTGTTTTCCTGTGAGTAATATGCCACATTTTGCTTCATGTATAAGTAACCATTGCTCCCTAGTTTGTAAAATAATTTGGTTAATGGCATCATTAAACTTCGTCTGAGACTTGCTCAGAGTTACATGTGCTGTCTTAATACAATTTATATATTTAACTAACATTTTGATTTACAACTGTGCTTTCTTCACACTTGCTTTAATTTCAAATATATTGAGAAAAGTCAGTCTTTTTGGAGAATTGTCCTAAACACTATTGTCCTTATCAGTAGGAAACAAAACATGAGAGCCTAGTTACTTAAATGGGGGGCTGAAAGTGGAATAATATACCATTTGGCTTAGAAAAAACATTATAAGAAGCATGACAGACATGTTTCAAGGTGGTGTAAGATAGGTATTTTGATAACAGAGTTTTTAGGGCAACTGTGCTGATAAAGGAATTTCAGTATAATGGCCAGTGTCTATGTACACATGTATATTTGTTTGATGTCACACTGTCAGTATGATGGCCAGTGTCTATGCACACATGTATATTTGTTTGATGTCACACTGTCAGTATGATGGCCAGTGTCTATGTACACATGTATATTTGTTTGATGTCACACTGTCAGTATGATGGCCAGTGTCTATGTACACATGTATATTTGTTTGATGTCATACTGTCAGTATGATGGCCAGTGTCGATGTACACATGTATATTTGTTTGGCGTCACACTGTCAGTATGATGGCCAATGTCTATGTACACATATATATTTGTTTGACGTCACATTGTCAGTATGACGGCCAGTGTCTATGCACACATGTATATTTGTTTGATGTCACACTGTCAGTATGATGGCCAGTGTCTATGCACACATGTATATTTGTTTTATGTCACACTGTCAGTATGATGGCCAGTGTCTATGTACACATGTATATTTGTTTGATGTCACACTGTCAGTATGATGGCCAGTGTCGATGTACACATGTGTATTTGTTTGGCATCACACTATCAGTATGATGGCCAATGTCTATGCACAAATGTATTTTTGTTTGACGTCACATTGTCAGTATGATGGCCAGTGTCTATTCACACATGTATATTTGTTTGACGTCACACTGTCAGTATGATGACCATTGTCTATCCATGCACGTATATTTGTTTGACATCACACTGTGCTGATAAAGGAATTTCAGTATAATGGCCAGTGTTTATGCACACATGTATATTTGTTTGATGTCCCACTGTCAGTATGATGGCCAGTATCTATGTACACATGTATATTTGTTTGACGTCACACTGTCAGTATGATGGCCAGTGTCTATGCACACACGTATATTTGTTTGACATCACACTGTGCTGATAAAGGAATTTCAGTATAATGGCCAGTGTCTATGCATACATGTATATTTGTTTGATGTCACACTGTCATTATGATGGCCAGTGTTGATGTACACATGTATATTTGTTTGATGTCACACTGTTAGTATGATGGCCAGTGTTGATGTACACATGTATATTTGTTTGACGTCACACTGTCAGTATGCTGGCAGTGTTAATGTACACTTGTATATTTGTTTGACGTCACACTGTCAGTATGATGGCCAGTGTCGATGCACACATGTATATTTGTTTGACTTCACACTTTCAGTATGATGGCCAGTGTCTATCTATGCATGTATATTGGTTTGACGTCACACTTTCAGTATGATGGCCAGTGTCTATGTACACATGTATATTTGTTTGACGTCACACTTTCAGTATGATGGCCAGTGTCTATCTATGCATGTATATTGGTTTGACGTCACACTTTCAGTATAATGGCCAGTGTCAATGTACACATGTATATTTGTTTGACATCACACGGTGCTGATAAAGGAATTTCAGTATGATTGCCAGTGTTGATGTACACATGTATATTTGTTTGACATCACACTGTTAGTATGATGGCCAGTGTCTATGCACACAAGTATATTTGTTTGACATCACACTGTGCTGATAAAGGAATTTCAGTATAATGACCAGTGTCTGTGCATACATGTATATTTGTTTGACGTCACACTGTCAGTAAGATGGCCAGTGTCAATGTACACATGTATATTTGTTTGACGTCACACTGTCATTATGATGGCCAGTGTCAATGTACACATGTATATTTGTTTGACGTCACACTGTCAGTATGATGGCAGTGTCGATGTACACATGTATATTTGTTTGACATCACACTGTCAGTATGATGGCCAGTGTCGATGTACACATGTATATTTGTTTGACGTCACACTTTCAGTATGATGGCCAGTGTCTATCTACGCATGTATATTGGTTTGGCGTCACACTTTCAGTATGATGGCCAGTGTCTATGTACACATGTATATTTGTTTGACGTCACACTTTCAGTATGATGGTCAGTGTCTATATACACATGTATATTTGTTTGACGTCACACTTTCAGTATGATGTCCAGTGTCTATCTACGCATGTATATTGGTTTGATGTCACACTTTCAGTATAATGGCCAGCGTCAATGTACACATGTGTATTTGTTTGTTATCACACTGTGCTGATAAAGAAATTTCAGTATGATGGCCAGTGTCGATGCACACATGTATATTTGTTTGACGTCACAGTGTTCATCTGTCTAGCCAGCTAATGGTATTTTGGTTATTCACTGGATAATGCTGTCACGAGGTCAGCTGGTATATTTGTGTACTGTAGAACTATATATGACCTGTGGTTTTCTTCAATTGCATCTGACAACTTTTCCATGATCCAATCCATTTTGGCTAAGGACAGAACTAGTAATTTTTGTAGTTTGTAGTGAATATGCATCATCAGTTCTTCAGTATTTTATCAGTAATATAATCTCACTAAATACCTCTCCCAGTTTATGATATTCATCCCGTCACTTTTATAGTTCTTCAGTCTCCTTGTATCATTTCTCTTTTTGGCTTTGGTTTTAATTACTAATAACACTTATATAATCTTGATATTTATTGTTAATTCTCTTTTCTATTCAGCTTTTCATACCCATCTTTCTCTCTACCCCAAGTGTGTGTGTGGTGTGTGGTGTGGTGTGAGTGTGAGTGTGAGTGTGAGTGTGTGTGTGTGTGTGTGTGTGTGTGTGAGTGTGAGTGTGAGTGTGAGTGTGTGTGTGTGTGTGTGTGTGTGTGTATACGTGCTTGCGTGTAATCTGTCTGACTTTTTTGTTGTTGGGTCATCTCCTAGTTTTCATCATATTTCAGTGCCATACATGTATGTTGTCCTCCTGTTCAAATATTTTAAACTAGATTACTCCATATTGTTCTAGATGAAGTTCATTCTCCCCATATATCCCTCCCGCTAAAGACACATAAATTAATATTTCCAAAACCTTCTATAATATTAATGGCAAGGAAGTTTGAAATCCCTCTAGGAATAAATTTATGGGCATACTGGCCAGATCTTTCTTATCAAATGAACAATAAAGTACATTACAGTGCTGAGTGGCTAACCTTTTAAATTCCATAGCCAGGGATAAAATCACAGGTTTCCTCTGATGCCCCTTAGCTACTGCAGGCATAGTGGACAGACTTGGCAAAGTCCTAAAGCCCAGATTACAAAAGGGGTTTCCCACCTCATATGATACATTGCTCTAACATTTACACATTAAGTAAGTAAGCCTAGTGGATCATGATTTGGAAAAATTTGATCCATCAGAAATCAAAGTCCTGATTGGGAAGCATTTCATTGAAAGCTAAAAAAATGTAAGCTAGATAACATTCCTCCAAATATACCCCCCCCTCTTAAACAAGAACCTAGAACATACGTGGTGGCCATGTACTTGCATTATGGCATCCCTTTTGAAATGTCGGCACTCGAATTGCTGAGTGCCAAAAAGCCCCCCTCCAAAAAAAGACTGAAAACACAGGAGAAGAGTGAATCTCAAAAATTACTTTTCTCCTTAAAACTACTTTTTTTTTGGGGGGGGGTGCAAGCCTCCCCTACACCCCCCCAAAGTTATATATACCAACTCTGAGATTGCCATACCTCTGACAAAAGGGAATATTTTGAGAAATGGCATCTTGGACTTCTTATATACAAGTCCAATCTTTAAGTCATTCAGGACTTGCGCTAGTAGGGCCCAACATTTCAGATGTTTACCTGTATTACGACCTCATGGAGCTATACAACCCAAATAAGAGTCTTGGTTTGGCTTAGAACATTTGTTCATGATGTCTGCCTTCACTGTAGGAGGTACTTCCTATACCCCTGTTATACATAGAAAATACATATGTTTTAATGGCCATTTTCAGTAATATTGCACATTTTAATCAATAAATAATACCTGTCCTCTAATGAATAATGAGTTACTGGAACAAGGGTTAAGGCCACTGTTTGTTCATGGGTGTAATTTTTCTTCTTCTCTGTAATCAAATGCCATTGTTATATCTTTTGTCACATTAGATATATGAGTCCCATTAGCAAAACAATAAGTAATTTATTTATGTATTTAAATTTGTTGACTAGAGATGTCCACATGGGATATTACATTTTCAGTGGAGCTCAGGTAAAAATGGTCCAGAACTTTAAAGAATCTAAGATCAGAACACATTATGGATATCTTTGAAACATTATGAGATAACATACAAGACGCTTTAGATCAATGTGAGCTGAGATAACAATTTATATTCTATAGACATTGTAGATAACAAATCGGTACAGCATTGTTTGCAAAAGTTGTTTGAAAACACAGAGACAAGATCTGTTCATGGGTATCACATGACAGGAAATGAAAAAAAAAAGCCAGCACCAATGCATAACTATGGTCAGTAGCTGAGATAAAAGGTCAGTAAACTACATAAAAACTGCATCATATTAATTCATCATACTAGAGAGTTAGGAACTATGAACATTACACACACACACACACACACACACACACACACACACACACACACACACACACACACACACACACACACTCACGTGTGCACACACACATTATATGTATATTGTATATATGCTGCAGAAATATACAGGGTTGTAAAATAACTTTTTGGAGTGAATGACATAACTAAACAGGACTGATACAACTAGTATACAATCTTTAGACATTTTCATAGGTTTATAAAAGACTAACAAATAACTAGCATTAGGTTTATAAAAGACTAACAAATAACTAGCATTAATGTAAAGTATAACAGGTAATCTGTTAACTGGATGTCAAACGATAAAGGTGCTTCAAACACGGTTTGCAGTAATAAGTGAAAATATAGTAAGTCATAGCCCACTGACAGTTTCACTGCATCTGTATGTTTTTTCTAAAGCTATTATAAAGGTTTTTTTTCAGGGATTCTCCTTAAATTATGAGATAGCTTATTCCAGAATTTGCCAAGATGCACACTAATGAGAACACTGCAGTCTGTATACTCTCACTGTTTTGAGGATTTGTACCAAATACCTTCAGTAGACATAGTACAGGAGATGTAAGCAACTCAAGCTGATAAAAAAGTAGTGGCTGTATGTTAGAAAATGCTCAGAATACACAACGTGTGGGCGTGTGTTCGTAGTTCTTGTAGATGGCCAAATACAATAGCTGAGAAATGCCGTAGCTCTGCCAAGTCTAACTGGCTTTTACTTCTTATTGGAGGCAGCACTAAAATATGTTTGTTGAATTAGAATTAGCAACAATAAGACCAAGTCATTTTGTTGAGCTTACCTCCTCAAAGTAAGCCGATTTTCTGGGGCTGAGTTATTGAAATAGGGTTTTAATGGGATAGTTAAGTCAGAATGGCAATGATTTTGGCTCTTACTTATGAAAAGCATAGTAGTGGTTTTAAAAATATTAAGATAAATTCCAATGAATGCAATGAATTAAAGCTGGATTGCATTTTGTCACTGATTGTGATGGTTATATTATGTACAAGAAGGGTTTTAGAGTTACTTGTGTATTAAACCTGTTTTGTTTCTTCATAGTGAAAGATAATGCCATTCACAAAGAAAGCAAACTAGAGGAATTCCAGTACTAAGCACTAGGGGCATCCAGGAGAAACTGAGAGAGGCTGCAAAATGGAACCATTCAGGCTGACTGACCAGTACCCTGCTCATCAACTAATGACAACATTAACTGCAGCATATTCCATTATAATTTAAAAAAATGGCTGTCTTGTTTTAGACAGAGTAAAGGAACAAGAAAAAATGAATGTAGGGTTGGAATATATCATGCAGCAGGTTAACGACTTAATGACTTAGTTAACGACTTCCCTTATTTAACTTCATAAGGTTAAGTTAAGCAGTAAAAAACGTTAAGCATTATATGTAAAAGGGGTCTATTTTGATTCATAAAATTGGACTGCACTGTTCACAGCACACCATAGATGATCTTACTCCAGACCAATACACTGTCATATTACACTGAAGCAATATTACTATACGACAGCTGTGACATGTCACCCATCCCCCACATGGAAGCACATCATGATCTCATTTACTGCCTCCAAGGTTAGGCCAACTTGAAGGAATGGGAAACAGTATTTGCTTTTTTTCTCACGTGGGTGTAACCTCAGAGGCAGTATGAACATAGAGCATGGGGGAAAAGCCTCTTGTAAAAGTGATTTAAAGTAATACTTTATCCTACATATGTAGTGGTAGTTGGATTGGTGGAACACTACAGTTGATACATTGTGCTTTGGTAAGCTCAACATTAATCATATCAATAGATATATTGTATATTAAATAGTGATTTTATTGATTCCAGTGTCGGTGTTTACGTGGTTCGTGCAGAGTGGAACAGAGTGCAGATATTCATGTGATTTTGTTGACTGGTTCCAGTTTCGTATTTTATATCAATAGACCCATCAGATGCCATTATGTGATAGTCCTGTATAAGGGAAAACAGTACAGCTAGGAATTAAACAAAGTAACAGACATTTGATAATAACAACAAAAGAAACAAATGGAAGGAAGCACAGTAGCATAATATCAATGTCTAGTTATGAGGTAATAATGAACAAAAACATCCAAAAATGAGTCAGCCTTAGCAAACGCATTTAAGACCTCACAAAAATGTAGGTGGCATGATAATCAAAAAAAAAATAAACCCTCCAAAATAAATAAATAAAATGCAAGACAACACAAACACAGGTTAAAGAATTAAAATACAGGAGTTAAAATAAGATTAAAGACATATAAATTATATAAGGTCATTATACTGGCAGTAATGTATTGTACATGGGGATTCAGTGGTAAGAGTCATTGCTTAGCACGGATGTAGGGTTAAACAAATGTTAAATGGAAGTTTCCTGTTTAGAGTGAAGAATATTTTAAAGTTGTACTAAATTTAAACACAAATTTCAAATTTGAGAAAGTTCTAGAGCTGGTTCATTAGAATAATATAGGCATTGATCATGAAAAGGATACTGTAAAAGAATTATAAATGTTAGTGTAGCTTAGCAGAAAGGATTAAGGCTATAAGCTGTTAACACACTTTCTCCTGTAGTTATGGCTTTGCGCACTACTTCACTATCCACTTCAGTACTGTATGACTCTGAGCTAGTCACTTAACTGGACAGTTCTCCCAGGCCAACCCAAGAAAGGGGCACTGCTGCTTTGTGGGTGTCCCTGAATAACAAAAAAATATATATTTAATGCAAGAGCTGCAGCTTCATTCTCATGACATTGTGGTCTGAAACATGGAAATAGGACATATGACCACAGTATAACTACCCCAATTATAACTCTACAAAGATTATTCTATTTCAGCATAAATTGTGGCCACAAAAGATATGCACAATCTGAAAGACATGGGGGTATTCATAAATGTTAGCATACTATGTATATACTTTTTTTTCTGTTCAAGGAATCAAACCATGTACTACAGAAAGTTCATAGCCTTTCTCCACAGCACTAAGTGAAAACACATACTGTCAACGAGAAAAACATCAAGGTCAAAACATGAAAACTGTCAATGTTGGCATGTCAATCTGCATGTACATTATATAAATCTCATGTGAACCTATATGAATCCCCCCATATTGTCACCTTGATTCTACAGAAAGAATGTCTTGCTCTGAAACTGAGTATATTAGATGATGTAGTATTACAGTCGGAATATAAGCAAGTGCCTTCTTCTTCTCTCTTTCGGCTGTTCCTGTTAGGGGTCACCACAGCAATCATCTGTTTCCATTTCTTCCTGTCCTCTGCATCTTGCTCTGTCACACCAACCACCTGCATGTCCTCTCTCTCACCACATCCATAAACCTTATCTTACACCTTCCTCTTTTCCTGTTACCTGGCAGCTTCATCCTTAGTATCCTTTTCCCAATATACCCAGCATCCCTCCTCAGCACATGTCCAAACCAATGCAATCTCGCCTCTCTGGCTTTGTCTCCAAACCAGCCAACCTGAACTGACCCACTAATATACTGATTCCTAATCCTGTCCATCCTCATCACACCCAGTGCAAATCTTAACATCTGTAACGCTGCCACGTCCAGCTCTGACTCTTACCTTTTTGTCAGTGCCACCATCTCCAACCCATATAACATAGCTTGTCTCACTACCCTCTTGTAGACCTTCCCTTTCACTCTTACTGGTACCCATCTGTCACAAATCACTCCTGACAGTCTTCTCCACCCATTCCATCCTGCCTGTACTCTCTTCTTCACCTCTCTTCCACACTCACCATTACTCTGAACTATTGATCCCAGGTACTTAAACACATCCACCTTTGCCACCTCTACTCCTTGCATCCTCACCATTCCTCTATCCTACCTCTCATTCACACACTTATATTCTGTCTTAGTCCTGCTGACCTTCATTCCTCTTCTCTCTAGAGCATATCTCCACCTCTCCAGAGTCTCCTCCACCTGTTCCCTACTCTCACTACAGATCACAATGTCATCTGCAAACATCATAGTCCACGGGGACTCCTGTCTGATCTCGTCTGTCAACCTGTCCATCACCAAGTGCCTAGACTTTTGAAAAATTATATATTTTTTTATTTTCACAGAATTCTCTGTTGCTATGCTCAGAACTTAGAGCAGAAACTTCCAGAGCAAAATTCTTTGACTGAGGCCATACAGAAAATAAATGAGACGAAAAGAGAAAATAAAACCACTGTCCTTTTCTCTCTTTTATTAGTCATCTTACCCGTCATCTAGTCCTCCTTTCTCCACTTTATTCTGCACTGAAGTCCCTGCTATCGCTGAAGAGATCAGCAACAAACCTAATGGTCTTCCCATTACTTCCTGCTCATCCATGACTATATTACTAAAAAAAATCTTGAACAAAAAAAACAAAATACTCTATGGTACCTGGTAGGAGTCTCAGATTGAAGGTGCTATGAAGACCATTAGATATCCTTAAAATAAGATAAAATACCATCACAAACACCTTCAAATATCATTTGATATCACCTGTGATTTACTCCCTCGGCATCTTCGAAGCTTGTGTAACCCAAACACAAACCATACCAACACTAAGTTAGAATAGACCTCTCATGCTACCGGACTTCTCACATGACAGGCAACTCTTGTTGTTGCTGATGGGGCCGTGCTGTTTGACCACATCATTCTTTGGGTTTTCAGTGGTGCCTATCCACCCCCCCCCCACTCCAAGCAGAATGCAGCATATAGGAACATATGTTATCTGCCTTAACAGTTTGCAAACTCATGCACAAACTGTCTGTAAAAAAATGAAGCTGGTACCTCTCCCAGCTACAGTGGCAACTTTTTTTCATCATAACCATAATTAAAATAAATATCATGAGCTACTCCTTCTTCCCTAGCAAATATCCCTTTCCTACTCCCAATGCTTTAACATCTCATTTATTTTTTTACAAAATCTCCCACTCTTGACACTGGCATGGGCCCTGTCTACATTTCACTTCAAGTACTACTCTGCCCCGAGTTGCTGAATAGCACAGACATCTGTGACGACTTTCTTCTCTCAGTTATGGAAAAAAAACACTCCCGTAAATGCAAATCACTCCTCTAAGACCTGCAGAGTTGGTGTAAAGAAAGCTTTGGCTACTCCTTTCTCTCTCACTTTCACTATTCTTACCTTCTCTACCTCACAGTTTATGCATCGAACATATATAACATCTGGAGTCTGAAGTGTTGCTGCAATACAATGTCTGGCATTGTTCTTCCTGTATTCCTCTGCCATTTATATTTATTTTCTATAATTGCATTTGCCAAAGTTACTTATTCTGTAACGGAACTGCATTGCTCCACTTGCCTGATGATTTGCTCAAAATAAATACAATTATATATATTTTTTTCAGCCAGTTAATACTATGATTTTCAAATGCAAACGCTTCTTTAACTTTTTTTTTATTATTACTTATGTCTGTATTTCTTATATTTTGATAGTTGGCAATCTTACTTCATTTGGCTTCACACTGTTCAGCTATTGTTAATTTTAGCTCCAGCACAGTCCGTTGTATGTACTTGCCTGATAATACTATATATATATATATATATATATATATATATATATATATATATATATATATATATACACACTGGTTATTTGATTTTATTAACACTGTCTTCAGTACTGAATGCAACCTTCAAGTATGATGATGGTTGACTATTCAAATATTAAGTATTTGCATTATTTTGCCTCTGTGCAGACTGACAAGTCACACCTGAAAATAGTAGTTCAGTCAGTGTACCCACCAGGTAAACAAGAGCAAATACATTAATAAAATGCTAGAGATGAGCTTTAAGCCCCATCTTGTGGTCAAAGATAGAAACTAAATGGTATTGCTCATTGCTTTAACTTCTAATCTTTTAAAACTTTCATTAATGGGGCTCATTACATTGTAAAAATGTTTAGTTTCCTTACTGATGTCAATGTGAAACTGTTCAGTGGTTTTATATAATATTAAGGAAAGACTGTCCTAAAGCTATAACTGGAGTGTTATATACAATATGTAATGGATACAAGTAAAGAAGTGTATATACCATTCTAACACACTTTTCTCTGCTACTCTAAACCTTTGGGGAGTAAACTGTAAATGACTCCCTGATTAAAAAATACTGCAGACAAAATACATGTGTTATGTGATATGTAAGGCAAGTACACATCAAACATAACTCCTTACCTAATGCATGTTCAGTTATGGGGAGATGACTGTTAAAATCAATACTAGGATATATAGGGTAGTATGTCACTTCTCCATATTTAAAATTAAAAATAATGGTATATAATCTTAGAAAACATCGTTTTTTGAGGCCTGTACATCCTTGTAGACCTTCAGAAAGACTGTAAAGGTTTATCCAATGTGCATTGTTAAAATCAAGGTAGTAAGCAGTTAGCAAGGTTAACAGCTGTGTTTAGTTTACACACATGACAGTCACATTTATTTTTTTATGAATGCAATGTACACCTGTTTATTAGTTCAAATTGGAGGCATGCTTATTTTAAATATTGCTCGGGGTTTTAGAAGTCGTCTCTAAATCTGTGGAAGCAGACTACTTAACATTTTATTTTTGTGCAGTCTTGCAGTTCAAAAACCTATAATTACATTTGGTATCCAGCACTTTTATCTGAATGTTGACTTAATTGTGACATAGCACGGATTCTTACTAGCTAATGCATAACAGTACAGTACTGTAGGATTAGCAGTCTGCTTTTAGTGAACAAACACTAAACTGGTGTAGAAGTTCTTGTCACTAGCTGTTTTCTGTAGGCTCTTGGGGTTTAATCCCATCCTTTCTTCCTTCCACTGTAGTATCTAAGCCTGAAGCATAACTGCATTTATGGCTTAGATGCACATATCTATGAGTCCTTTGCAGTTGTGTGTGGTGCATATGTCCAAGTTGAAGTTGCCTTCTATGTGACAGTTTGCTAAACACTCCTGAGGGTACAGAAATGTGTGCAATTGTAGTATAATGACTGGGGTGCAGCACTCTTCTTGAAAAGCATTTGAAAACTAAACATAACAGTTTTCCATCTCAGCTAATGTCAGCACAGGACCACAGAGGAGTAGAAAAGACCCATTAATTAAAAACACATTGCCCAAAACTAATATCCCACTCTACACCTCTGATGTTAGACTCTTATCTATATTTCTTACTCCAGGAAAAGCCTTTGAAAATGTGTCCTTCAAGCAGCTCTCAACATACATTGTTCGACAGCTCCTCCCTGCACTGTCAGACAAGGATTCAGGATTAACTACAATGACACAAATTGTGCATCTAATGGATGACATATTTATGGCTATGGATAAAGGTCAAATAACTGGTGTCATCTTTATAGACCTCAACAAAGCATAACTAGTGTCCCAGGCTAAGGGCAGGCTTCCTTTAACTATGTCTGAACCCTCAAAGGCAGCACACAACAGTGTGCCAAACTGTTGGTAAATGGAGCCATGTTCATGGAACTGGGAGATATAGCAAATCTTCTGGCTGACAATTTCAGCCCCAACTTTACCCCCCTCACCCCCAGCTGCCACTTCCAGGAAATACCATCTAACATAACCCCTTCAACTATCAATAGTGAATAGCTCTTAGATGTGAATTCTTAGGCCAATAATACAGCTTTGATGGCCCCAATAATATCCCAGTATGCCTCCTAAAGACCGGAAATATGACCTGCAAGGGCCACTGGTGTTACTATTTAACTATAGTCTCCACACAGGCTTTGTGCCAAGTGAATGGAAGAATGCAACACGTGTCTCTGTGCACAGGGGTGGAACACCACTGGATCTCATGAACTGCAGTCTCTTTAGTCTCATATGCAAAGCCTGGGTCCAACCCAGTTTGGTTTCGTTAAAGGCAGGTCATGCCTAGTGAACCTGGTGGACTTCTTTGAGAAGGTCACCGGGCTATGAATGAGGGCAAATGGTGCATACTGCCTACCTTGACCTACTAATGCTTTTGATACAGTACCCCACTTGGGCATCTTAGTTTTAATTTATCTCCTGCACACCTGTGTGTGTGTGTGTGTGTGTGTGTGTGTGTGTGTGTGTGTGTGTGTGTGTGTGTGTGTGTGTGTGTGTGTGTGTGTATATTTCCCCATTATCCCTGCTAATTAATTAATTAATTAATTAATTAATTAAATATTTTTATTCTAAGTTTGCATAGTCTCAAAAGAAAAGAGAATGCTGGATTTTAAAGCAAAACTAAGTATTTCATTTTCTGTTAGGCTACTTGACCTGTGTTTCAGAATATTATGATAGCAGGAGTTGGGCATACAAGTGGTGCATGGAGGTATGTGGGAGTTTTAGCCACCTGACAGTACAAATAGATAAGTGCATTTTATTTATTTATTTACTTATTGCATTTGCTTACCAGGATGGTCCAACTGTACAACGTTGTGCTTTTTTTCAACAGAGGCCAAGGGAGAAAGGCTCCGCAGTCAGTTACATTTTAGACATATTTGACATTGTATCACAGACACAAGCATCTTGAATTAAAATACAATGAGTAAAGTTTTAAAATACTAATATGTAATTACTATGTATAATAGAGAACTATACTAGATTTGTGGCCAGGATACAATGCGAAAAAGGAAAAAATAAAAGAAGAAAGTTATGGTGGAGGGCACTAGAGAGTGGAATTAGCTAGATAAGAAAGTGAAGGGAGAGGTAGAAATAATAGAGTAGGTGGACTGAAATGAAATTGTAATGTTAGAAAAAGAGAGAAATTGATTTATAGTAAGATAGGGTATGGTCAGCCAGGAGTGGAGCATAAGCATTGCCATGTGTAAGAGAGGTTCTGGCTAAGAGTTATCATTTCTATTTGTTTGAGAGATAGGGGTAGTTAGTTCTAAATTTTTGAGGTCAAAGAGGAAAAAAGACCATCATCTGTTAAGTTATAGGATTTATTTACCAATAGCAGGAGTTTGTAGAGCGGAGTGGTTTACTGGGGGTGCAGTGTTGTATTATGTTGTTTAGATATGAACATTTATTAGGTTGGTATATACATTTCTGAGTGACTACTAAATGTGAGTGAATAACAGAGTGATGTAGCTCAAGCCATTGAAGTTGTTTTAACATTATACAGTGGTGGGTTCTGCAACTGTGAGTTGAAGCAGAGTTTGCTATTTTGTTGTAGCAGTGCCCTAGTGATTCTACAGCTATCAGTTGGAGCAGAGTTTGCTATTTTGTTGCAGCAGTGCCATAGTGATTCTGCAACTATGATTTGAAGCAGATTTTACTATTTTGTTGTAGCAGTGCCCTAGTGATTCTGCAGCTATTAGCTGAAGCAGATTTTGCTATTTCGTTGTAGTAGTGCCCTACTGATTCTGCAGCTATGAGATGAAGCAGATTTTGCTGTTTTGTTGTAACAGTGCCCTACTGATTCTGCAGCTATGAGATGAAGCAGATTTTGCTATTTTGTTGTAGCAGTGCCCTACTGATTCTTCAGCTCTGAGGTGAAGCAGAGTTTGCTATTCTGTTGTAGCAGTGCCCTAGTGATTCGGCAGCTATGAGCTGAAGCAGAGTTTCCTATTTTGTTGTAGCAGTGCCCTACTGATTTTGCAGCTATGAGTTGAAGCAGATTTTGCTATTTTGTTGTAGCAGTGCCCTACTGATTTTGCAGCTATGAGCTGAAGCAGATTTTGCTATTTTGTTGTAGCAGTGCCCTAGTTATTCTGCAGCTAAGAGATGAAGCAGAGTTTGCTATTTTGTTGTAGCAGGGCCCTAGTGATTCGGCAGCTATGAGCTGAACCAGAGTTTGCTATTTTGTTGTAGCAGTGCCCTACTGATTCTGCAGCTATGAGATGAAGCAGAGTTTGCTATTTTGTTGTAGCAGGACCCTAGAGATTCTGCAGCTATGAGATGGAGAAGAGTTTGCTTTTTTGTTGTAGCAGTGCCCCAGTGATTCTGCAGCTATGAGATGAAGCAGAGTTTGCTATTTTGTTGTAGCAGTACCCTACTGATTCTGCAGCTATGAATTGGTGCAGAGTTTGCTATTTTGTTGCAGCAGTGCCATAGTGATTCTGCAACTATGATTTGAAGCAGATTCTACTATTTTGTTGTAGCAGTGCCCTACTGATTCTGCAGCTATGAGTTGAAGCAGATTTTGCTATTTTGTTGTAGCAGTGCCCTACTGATTCTGCATCTATGAGCTGAAGCAGATTTTGCTATTTTGTGGTAGCAGTGCCCTACTGATTATGCAGCTATGAGATGAAGCAGAGTTTGCTATTTTGTTGTAGCAGTGCCCTACCGATTCTGCAGCTATGAAATGAAGCAGAGTTTGCTATTTTGTTGTAGCAGTGCCCTAGTGATTCTGCAGCTATAAGTCGAAGCAGATTTTGCTATTTTGTTGTAGCAGTGCCCTACTGATTCTGAAGCTATGAGATGAAGCAGAGTTTGCTATTTTGTTGTAGCATGGCCCTAGTGATTCGGCAGCTATGAGCTGAAGCAGAGTTTGCTATTTTGATGTAGCAGTGCCCTTCTGATTCTGCAGCTATGAGATGAAGCAGAGTTTGCTATTTTGTTGTAGCAGGGCCCTAGTGATTCGGCAGCTATGAGATGAAGCAGAGTTTGCTATTTTGTTGTAGCAGTGCCCTAGTGATTCTGCAGCTATGAGATGAAGCAGAGTTTGCTATTTTGTTGTAGCAGTGCCCTAGTGATTCGGCAGCTATGAGATGAAGCATAGTTTGCTATTTTGATGTAGCAGTGCCCTAGTGATTCTGCAGCTATGAGATTAAGCAGAGTTTGCTATTTTGATGTAGCAGTGCCCTAGTGATTCGGCAGCTATGAGATGACGCAGAGTTTGCTATTTTGATGTAGCAGTGCCCTAGTGATTCTGCAGCTATGAGATGAAGCAGACTTTGCTCTTTTGATGTAGCAGTGCCCTAGTGATTCTGCAGCTATGAGCTGAAGCAGAGTTTGCTATTTTGATATAGCAGTGCCCTAGTGATTCTGCAGCTATGAGATGAAGCAGAGTTTGCTATTTTGATGTAGCAGGGCCCAAGTGATTCGGCAGCTATGAGATGAAGCAGAGTTTGCTATTTTGATGTAGCAGTGCCCTAGTGATTCGGCAGCTATGAGCTGAAGCAGAGTTTGCTATTTTGATGTAGCAGTGCCCTAGTGATTTGGCAGCTATGAGCTGAAGCAGAGTTTGCTATTTTGTTGTAGCAGGGCCCTAGTGATTCTGCAGCTATGAGATGAAGCAGAGTTTGCTATTTTGATATAGCAGTGCCCTAGTGATTCTGCAACTATGAGATGAAGCAGAGTTTGCTATTTTGATGTAGCAGTGCCCTAGTGATTCTGCAGCTATGAGATGAAGCAGAGTTTGCTATTTTGATGTAGCAGGGCCCTAGTGAGGACAATAGGGAGGCTTTCAGGTTGATAAGAATGGAGATGACACAGAGAAGATAAAGGAGTAGAAAAGTAGTTGCAGTGGTTGTTTTAGCTTTGCCTGTCAGGTCTGGTCTGATTCTATACATGGTTCCTACTTCCTGATGGGTTTATTAATTGCCTGTTTTATGTGGTATCAAATGCTAGTTTGTCACCAATGATGACATCTATGGTTTGGTATTGGTTACTAGCTGTATATTGGTATTGTTGGATGAAGTGATAGAAAATAACTGCTTTTGGTTAGCGGATTACCTGGAGGTGAATAGGATCAATTCAGTTTTGTTTGGGTTTAGCAGTAATTGTGACTCAGTTAACCATGCCTCAAAAAAGCTGAAGCATTCCTGTGTGAGGTGTTGTAATTTATCTATTTTTTTCTGACCAGACAAGTGTGGCATCATCTGCAAACTGAGTAATGGAAACCTGTTTAGTTGCAGTGTTTAGGTTACTTGTGAACATATTGAGAGGACCCCAGCTATTACAGAGAAAGAGAAAAGAAGAGATAGCTTTCTGCCATTTTACTGCTAGCATCATGTCTGATAGGTAGCTATGAAACCAAGATCGAGATGAGGTTCCTAGTCCTAGTGCAAATAACCTGAGTAGCAGTTTGTGATGTGCTACAGTGTCAAATGCCTTTGATATGTCTAAGTATACTGCAGATACCAAATTACCATTATTCCTACTCTGGTTTACAGCAGTGATGAAGTTTAGTAGGGTAGTTATGGTACTGTGGTTTGGGCAGAAGCCATGCAGGTCTGGGGAGAAAAGGCTGTTGTCATCAATGTATCTGACAACGTGCATTTGAACACATATTTCTAGGGCCTGTGACAGAATGGGATAAAATGACCATAGGCCTGTAGTTAGAGATGTCACTTGATTTACCTCCAAAGGGCATGCATATAACCTTCCTTAATGGATCTATTTATTAAGACTGATACTGGGTAGGCCAAGGCTTCTGCTGCTAGTTGAATATATTTTGCTGGGAGGTTGTCTGGGACAAGGGTACTGGGTTTTCATTTTAAGAAAAGCTTTTTGACAGTGGAATTTAAGGATATGATGTTATTTTTGTGGTACTGTGGGAGGGAGGTTGGTAGAGGTGGTCAAGGTGTTGATAAGTGAGGTTACTGACTGAATAAAATTTAAGTTAAATTTGTTAATGATATTGTTTGTTGGATCTTTTATGCAAGGTGTGCAATGAGAGACTTGGTCTGGGTTTAGAAAACAGTTAATAGCATCCAGAAAGCCTTGGATTTTTCAGATTCTGTAGACTAGGAAAATAGTTCTTTGTCTGTTTTGATCCTGTTTTAGCCATATTTCTCAGTTGTTTGTATAACTGCTGATCAGTAGTATGTTTGCTTACCTTCCATGCACAGAATAGAAATGATAGCCTGAAAAATAAAACAAAAATAAATTGTTGCATGTATTGAATGTTCAACTGATATTACAGTATCAGTGATGTAGTAGTCCCTTCTTCATCTGATAAATGAATGCTATGTCTTTCACTTAGTAAGTGTGATGCCCGTGCACTGGCCCAGCAATCAAGGAGCCTCAATCCTCACCACTAACACCAGTGAGGGGCGTCCATATAGGGAAAGGATATTAAATACACACACAGTAAAGTACAATTTCCCTTAAGAGCACACAGAGATCACAGTCAGTCTGGGGCTGGTTTCTCCCCTTCTCTCCAGGTCCCCAATAAGACTCCCCACTGGCACAGCTATAGGGTCCAGATCTCAGCCTAGTGGACAAGCTAAAACCTCCAGCACCCTCTCTGTCCAACCAGTGCTTTGTGTCCCTGCCCAAGTAGGATATAACCTCTTGTGGTAGTTTGGTACCCTTGTTGTCCCAAGACAACCTACTATTGGCATTTTGTCTTTCCCACTTGCTGTCTGTCTCACCTTTTGTTCCCCACCTTGCCTCCATGGACATCTGTATGCCACATGGCCCCACTGGTTGCATTCAAAACATTTAACCCTAGGTCCTGGACATGTACCTGTACTAGTGGCTTCCCCTGCTACTGGCAGATTCTGTTGGGGCAGTCTGTGCTGCCCATCATGGGTTCCTTTGGACTCATGATCAGTACTGGGGTCCCTTTCCTGTGAAGGGATGCCCTGCTTGCTAGGTATAGGTATCCCTTCTTCCCCAACTCATCTGAATTAGCACATTGTCTATCCTCATGTCCTCGGGCAAAGTGCTAAGGGCTTGTTCCCTCAACAAACAGTCTGCCAGCCCTTCAAAAGTGGTGACCTGACATCCACTCACCCACCTATGAAAATAAGCGCTCAGTTCAGCAACATATTCACACACTTTCATCTGCCTTGCGTCTATGCTCACAAAACTTTTTCATATACCTGTCAGGTGTTAGCTTAAAACATAATAACAAGTGATTTTTAACAGCAGTATAATCAAAATATTCACAATCAGCAAGTTTAGACAACACAGTTACAGATTTACCATGGAGTAAGGGGGTTAGGAACCATACCTAGAGACTTTGGTCAACATCATACTGTTTATATACCCTCTCAAACATATGAATGAAACTATCAAAATTATCCCCCTCTTTAAACTGGGGAAGGAATTTACTGACCTTTTATGCTTCTGGGGTCCACTTACTCCCTTCCCCATTACCTCCATGACTCTGGCAAAGAGTCAGCATCTCCTTCTCATGCTACCTCTGCCTCTCCTTTTCCTCAGCTTCCAGGCATAGCAGTTTCTCATTCTCCTCAGCTTGCAGACATCTCAGTCTCTCAGCTGCTTCTATTTCCAAATGTCTGGCTTCCAACTCAAGTCTCTTTAGCTCCAGATGGATTTTTTTAAGTCCTCTGCAGAAAGGTTGAGCTGTCCATTCTCTGAGGGTGGTACATCTCCACTGCCAGTCTGATCGTCCTCCTGGCTGCTGTTTTCTTATGCAGCTGTGGCCAAAGCTGCAATCATGTCTGCCTTAGTCAGGTTTCCATGCGTCAGTCCCCTAACCTGGCACATCTCACCCAGCTGGCTCCTTGTCAGCTTTATGTACTCCTCTGTTGACATACTGCCTGCTCTCCCTGACTAACTAAGCTAACAAAAGAAATAAAACAATTGTGATATGAACTCTGAGTATTCACTGCATGGCTGATTTAGAGTACAAAACACATTCAGTGATCACTGTATACAAGCTCCTCGGGAAGGCTGGCACAGGTTTTCAGGCTGTACCCCTTTTCTGCCTAGTCTAAAAGGTAGTACCAGCTGCCACCACCCAGTAATATCAGCTACTCAAAGGCCCTTTTGAAAGGGTGTCCAATTATTACTGTGCATTGTTATTATCCAAAGGGTAAGTGTAACAGTCAATGCTTATTAGACTGACTTGGTACAGTATCACTATATACATGCAATGTACTCTAGAGCTTAAATTAACTCTACATAAAACAGCCACAGTTGAAAGGTTTAAAATATTTAATAATAAATAATAAACACACAAGGCAATACTTCTTACTAATACACAGTGAAGTTCTGACATCACAGAAAAACAAACTAGTCTAATCTTCCTATTTCCTATCTATATCTAAGAGAAAACACAGTTCTAAATAACTTGCATATAGAACAAGTCAGTGCTGAGTTGGATATTCTCAAGACAAAAATGCTCAGAGCTCTCTGATTCTCTCTTTTTAAATTGATAACACAGAGCTGCTTCACATGACATCATTCTTCACACTTTTCTGGTGTTCTCAAGCTAACAGAAACTACATTTACATTACTTACACCTGGTCAGAAACCAGAGCAATAAATGATATTTATACACGCAAATTCTAGCCATTAACTCTGGTCTTAAAACAGTAGGCAGGATGCCTCCCTCTAGACATATCGGCTCCATAATTTGACATCAAAGACAGTCATAAAATGCTTGACTTAGCTTTCTTACAGCAGAGTGCACTGTAGTTACATTTTTGCAGTTCAATATCCAATGCAGTCTTTTCACATTTAAGAGAACAAGCCTGTGGCTTACATTAATATTTACAAATGACAGAATTATCTAGAAAATTCTATCTGGCTAGGCTGGCAGCCTTCACCTGTCTTCACAGTAAGAATGAAATACTGATGGTATTTGTGTTTTAGGCTTTTTTACTTGGCATTATACCATAAATGGATAATAAAATCAGTATCAAGGGAGAGGTTTTTGAGAAAGAAAAGTGGAACATAGATACTGCAAGGTTTACTCCTTATTATATGGACAGAAAAGGCAATACACTGGAGGAGGAGATGAGACAATTTATGCAAAGTATGGCAGTAAGTTAGAGAGAGAAAAGGCTTTCTGCCATTTTACTGTTTGTATCCTGTCTGATAGGCAACTATGAAACCAAGATAGAGATGAGGTTCCGAAGGCCTAATGCAGATAACCTGAGTAGCAGTCTGTGATGTGCTACAGTGTCAAATGCCTTTGATATGTCTAGGAATACTGTAGATACCAAATTATTCCTTATTAACTTTTTAAATCGGTCCAAGAAGTGCAATACTAAATAAGTACCATCTGATATACACCTCAGTGACAACTGACTGCAGATCTTATATTTTATACAGCACTGAAAATGGGAAAATCAGACTGGGCTATATATATATATATATATATATATATATATATATATATATATGTATGTATGCGTGTGTGTGTGTGTGTGTGTGTGTGTGTGTGTGTGTGTGTATATATATATATATATATATATATATATATATATATATATATATTTTTTTTTGTGAATGTGGCTTGTTTTGTTTGTTTATTTTGTGGTGTGTGTTGTGGTATATGTGTGGTCCGGTGTTTGCTGTGTTTTCGACATTTTACATTTCGTGATTTTGGGCTTTTGGTGTTGTGTGGATTCGATTTCATGGTCTCGAAAAACTGAAATTCGAGATTTCAGTCTTTTGAGATTATGAAGTGAATCCATATATGTATATATATATATATATATATATATATATATATATATATATATATATATATATATATATATATATATATATGCACACACACACACACACACACACACACACACACACACACACACACACACACACACGAGTCTATTTATGGCAGCATGTAAAAAATGACTTAAAAGGGAAAGAACATTATTAATAAGAGGCCTGGCTCTACATACTAAAAAGCAGAAGAAATGAATAAGCAGCCAGTGCCATCAGACAAAATTTTCTCTCAGGATTTACAAGGGATTTTGGTGTGCAAAATGGTTATTGATGTTATTAGATAGGTCAGTGTCTTTTTGGTAGTTTTAGCAAACACAGATTGGAAAAAAGTTTCAGTTTCCTAACTGGATAATATAGTAGAATTTAACTAATAAGATGCAATGTTGCAGGGTCATATTAAGAAATATATCAAACATATAAATTTTCAAAGTTAAGAGCAACAAAGCTACAATGAGAGAAAACATGAAAGCATGTGGAAAGACTTTGACCTCATATAGTCACAGTCTCAAAGTCTCCAAAATTCAAAAGTGAGATATCCCAAACATCCAAACGTGCTACTGAGTTCATAGATACCAGTAGTAAATAATCCAAGGTTGCTGTTCAGCTCATAAAAAGCACATCCTTATTCACAAAATGACACAGATAGTAAGCGCTTTCACCCTTAGGCTTCTTCAGACTTTTCAAACAGTACAACTTAATCATTATTTAAATAACCCTCCAAAGGTTGCAATTGGTTGAAGGTTTTCAAAACTAAAGTGTAGTTTAAAGCGCTAGCACTACATAAATAACACACATACTATGATGTTAAAACATTAAAACTTCTGTTAATCAGTTCCATAAGTGAACCAAAGATTAACATATAATACAAAGATGTAATAAAAACATTTAAAACCTAAAAATATTAAAAATATCTGATTAAAAATCGGACAGTGTTGCACAACAGATATTATTAACAAAAACTATTAAGAACAAATTTGCCTACACTAACAAGCACCAACAGAATATGTACAAACACATAGCCAGGGACAACCACTACATAATTAACTCATTTAGGTCTGTAAATCCTCCTACTTCTCAAAAATGGTTTAATTTGGACTTTATCATTCAGACCTGGTTGTTCATCTGCCCTCCATCTGACTATCCATCTACTTTCACATTCCAAAGTTCTATTTATTAAATCACCTCCTCTATAATTTTCCTGCAAATGCTGTATGACACAAAAGTTAAAAATATGGTTAGGACCTGCTTCCTTACAATGTTTCGCCAAAGCATTGAACTCTGATCCTAGCCTAATGTGATAGTTATGCTCCCTTATACGATCTTTTAATGCTCTATTGGTCTTCCCAATATAGAACGCAGGGCATACTACACATTTAGCCAGGTAAACCACATTTTTACTATCACAGCTAGTGTCTGTATGAAAATGGAACATGTATCCAGTGACAGGATGGGCAAACACCATATCTTTATTTATATGTATGCAATGATTGCATTTACCACATGGCACAGTGTTCCTATCTGTTCTAATGATCCTTTTCTTATAATTCCCATTCTTAGGCCTACACAGTAGCCTTCTCAAGTTGGGTTTATTTCTAAATGCTATCTTTGGTTCAAGTCCTACTATTCTACCTATTTCACTATCGGACAGCAAGATGCCCCAGTGTTTGGTCATCATGTCCCTCACTTCCCGTGTATCCCTAGTAAAAAACATAGATGGTCTGGTTTCCATTCTATTCGATAACATGCTATCTTCTGGATGATTAGTTTGTTCAGAGAAATATGGTCTTGCTCTGGTAGATCTTAAATCATGTACTTCCATAATAACTTTCTCTATTATTTTAGCATCATAGCCTCTTGCAATAAACTTAATCTTCAGTTCTTCTACTTCTTTCCTATAACTATCTTCCATAGGATTAAATCTGGACGCTCTTATAAACTGTCCTTTCAATATGTTGTAAAATATATGCTGAGGATGCATACTCTTCCTATGGAGTAACGTATTCCTATAACATAACTTCCTGTGAATAGAGGTGTTCAGAAGTCCATTTTCCAATCTAATCACATCAACATCCAAATATGAGATCTTACTATCAGAATAGTTTAGGGTAAATTTTAAGCATGTTATCGAATAGAATGGAAACCATTTACTGACAAAGCTCCTATCCTTATGTCCACTAGAAGTACGTCTACAGAAATATAGGGCAGCAGTGTATTTAAAACCTGTATTGAAAGGGAGGACATTGGTTTAATGAAGTGATGAATTAACATAACTGATTGAACATCTAACTTGTTTTAAACTGAGCTGTGATTTTGTGTTTTTATGATCTGAAGAAGCTTTGGTTTTACAACGTGAAACCATTTATCTGGTCCATTTTTACAAATAAATAGTTTTACTGTGTGTAACTGTGGTGTTCCTGCCAATTTTTATTCTTTGGATTTCCGTTGTTATTTGGCAGTTACCTTTATCAGTGGCTGGGACTTTGTTCTTGTGTTTATCTTGTACAGATCATATGACCAGGGAAAAGAACAAGGCAGTATAACCTTGTATAGAGCATGTCACCAGGAAAAAGAGTGAAGCATTCTAATCTTGTATAGAGCATGTGACCAGGAAAATGAGTGAAGCATTATAATCTTTTATAGACTATGTGACCAGGTGAAAAGAATGAGGCCTTAAAATCCTGTACAGAGTATATGACCAGAGAACAGAATGAAGCATTACAATCTTGTATAGAATATGTGATAAGGGAAAATAATGAAGCATTACAATTTTGTATACAGCAAGTTAGTCATTTTATTTGGCATATTTTGTAAATTATTATTACAGAAATGGGAGAGGCAGTTGTTTACAGAGTCACTATAGGAGTTGGCTGTGACTTGTATGCATGGATGGATTGATGGACTCAGCATTGTACAGAAAATCTTGTACATTCTTGGCATTGTAATCACTTAATCATGTTTTGATATACATATTACTTTTTACCTGAGTCATGGTTGAAAAGGGACTTGTATTGGTCTACCAATTTTCATGACAAACAAATAAATAATGTAAATAGATTTAAGATGAAAAAAGAATGAACTAACTTTGAAGCCATTAAAATGATGGCTGACTTCTTGAACATTTAAAACATTTCGGATGCATTTATACTAAGTCTGAAATATGAGATGTGTTGATCCTAGGGTTGCCACCTTCGTTCACGGCTAAAACCGGAGCCACGCCACGCCCCTCGCGTCACCAGTAACCCCGCCCGCCCCACCCCCTCTCCCGCCAACATACCGCCTATTTTGTGATGTCACGACAGCATCACTCAACGGGAACGCCCTCTTTTTTCATTTCCCGCTGCCTCCTTTTGGCTGATTTGCTATGCTTTTCTGTAAAAAAAGCATAGTAAATCAGCCGATTAACGGGAACGCCCTCTTTTTTCGTTCCTGCCGCCTGCTTTTGGCTGATTTGCTATGCTTTTCTGTAAAAAAAGCATAGTAAATCAGCCGATTTACAAACTCCGATAGTCTGTTTCCTTTTTGAAACAGAATACCGGAGTTTGTACAGTGTTTTCCGGACTACCGGAGAATCGGTTTGATTTCCTGATAGTCCGGAAAAAAAACGGAGGGGTGGCAAGCCTAGTTGATCCCTGAGTCACATAGTCATTAAACATCTTTACATGCAATGCAGTTCCTGCTGGATGGCAGATATGTGGGATATACTTTCAAAATGGATACTGGATGGTGAAATAGTATGCAATTTCAAATAACTTGGAAGAAGTGTGGGAAAGGATCACTTGTGAACTTTATAAGAAGTAGCTGCACTTTGAATGTATTTGATGGGTTTAGCAACTTTGTCCACTGGCTTTTTTGTATATTCACATGCTTGCATTTGTATATTGCTATGAATTAGCAAACAAAGTATTGTGAGGCAATACTGTCCTGCTGAGTAGCACTTAGCATATTTTGCTTAACATAAATCAGAAGAAATAACTGAAACAGTGTGGAATGAGCAAACAGTACCCTCCTTTGAATCCTTTAAAACATTCTGAAGACTTCTGAGCCAAAAGCTGGCTCTGTTGCTCAACCTCAGGATAAACTATATCCCTAAATGGGAACAAGTACCTATTCATATCTTACACCTCCTTGTTAGTCCATCTTCATTCACTTCCTTACTTCAATCAGTTTCTCTTCCCTGGCTCCATATCTAGATATACCGTAACCCTGTTTTTTCTTTCACTTAATATTGTAATTTCTGTTTGTATTATACTAACTTATTTAATTTCTCTAAACTGGCTAACATTTTTCTAAATATTAAATCATTGTCATATAAGTTGTACCTGTTTTTAACCAATATTGTCACATTATGTCTAATCTGATATAATTATTTAAACTGTAGATATTTTGTATTATTTTTGAAGATTGTAAAATTATTGTTCTTAAAATGTTTTTGTAATACGTTGGAGCTTTTCTCCCTGTGCCTCCACTAAAAACAAGCACCTACCCAGTCTGACTTTCCTGATAATCAAATGTCAATAAATACGTAAATATTTTGACAGAGTGGTAGCTAGTTTCAATTCTCCCTGCAGAATTCTCATAGCTAAGTAGATGATTACATGTATGTGGACAGGACATGCCTCTCAACCTCTTAGGACAAGGAATCCGGAGAAAGCCTAAAATAATGGGAGGACAAAGGCCCAAAAATAGGTGACATATTTTAAATACAGCTCTTATAAACTTAGAAAGTTGCTAGAATAACAAGTTTTGTGTTAGTATGTATTTTCTGAAGGGTATACAGTCTGAAACTCAAATGTGTGTCATTATTTAGTGACATCAATTCTCCGTGATTTGCCAGAAAACCACAACTTTTATGAGGAACTGAATTAACGTATGAGGCAAAAGTTTGGACAGTTTATGAAAATCTGGACAGTTGAAAGGAACAGGACAAGTACATTATGGTAGCAGGGTAAACAGAGGTGTAAACAAGCCATTGTGTTCTGTATTCTAGGGTCATCACTCTAGTCATTGTTTAGCTCTAATGTCCCTTCTGTGTTCTGTATTCTAGGGTCATCACTCCAGTCATTGTTTAGCTCTAATGTTCCTTCTGCGTTCTGTATTCTAGGGTCATCACTCTAGTCATTGTTTAGCTCTAATGTCCCTTCTGTGTTCTGTATTCTAGGGTCATCACTCCAGTCATTGTTTAGCTCTAATGTCCCTTCTGCGTTCTGTATTCCAGGGTCATCACTCCAGTCATTGTTTAGCTCTAATGTTCCTTCTGTGTTCTGTATTCTAGGGTCATCACTCTAGTCATTGTTTAGCTCTAATGTCCCTTCTGTGTTCTGTATTCTAGGGTCATCACTCCAGTCATTGTTTAGCTCTAATGTCCCTTCTGCGTTCTGTATTCTAGGGTCATCACTCCAGTCATTGTTTAGCTCTAATGTTCCTTCTGCGTTCTGTATTCCAGGGTCATCACTCCAGTCATTGTTTAGCTCTAATGTCCCTTCTGTATTCTGTATTCTAGGGTCATCACGCCAGTCATTGTTTAGCTCTAATGTTCCTTCTGCGTTCTAGGTCAGTCATTGTTTAGCTCTAATGTTCCTTCTGCGTTCTGTATTCCAGGGTCATCACTCCAGTCATTGTTTAGCTCTAATGTCCCTTCGGTGTTCTGTATTCCAGGGTCATCACTCCAGTCATTGTTAAGCTCTAATGTCTGTTCTGTATTCCAGGGTCGTCACTCCAGTCATTGTTTAGCTCTAATGTCCCTTCGGTGTTCTGTATTCCAGGGTCATCACTCCAGTCATTGTTAAGCTCTAATGTCTGTTCTGTATTCCACAGTCATTGTTTAGCTCTAATGTCCCTTCTGTATTCCAGGGTCATCACTCCAGTCATTGTTAAGCTCTAATGTCTGTTCTGTATTCCAGGGTCGTCACTCCAGTCATTGTTTAGCTCTAATGTCCCTTCGGTGTTCTGTATTCCAGGGTCATCACTCCAGTCATTGTTAAGCTCTAATGTCTGTTCTGTATTCAGTCATTGTTTAGCTCTAATGTCCCTTCGGTGTTCTGTATTCCAGGGTCATCACTCCAGTCATTGTTAAGCTCTAATGTCTGTTCTGTATTCCAGTCATTGTTTAGCTCTAATGTCCCTTGATTGTTCTGTATTCAGGGTCATCACTCCAGTCATTGTTAAGCTCTAATGTCTGTTCTGTATTTCGAGTCATTGTTTAGCTCTAATGTCCCTTCGGTGTTCTGTATTCCAGGGTCATCACTCCAGTCATTGTTAAGCTCTAATGTCTGTTCTGTATTCCAGGGTCGTCACTCCAGTCATTGTTTAGCTCTAATGTCCCTTCGGTGTTCTGTATTCCAGGGTCATCACTCCAGTCATTGTTAAGCTCTAATGTCTGTTCTGTATTCCAGGGTCATCACTCCAGTCATTGTTTAGCTCTAATGTCCCTTCTGCTGTCTGGACAGTTGAAAGGAACAGGACAAGTACATCATGGTAGCAGGGTAAATAGAGGTGTAAACAAGCCATTGGTTAGCTCTAATGTCCCTTCTGCTGTCTGTATTCCGGGGTCGTCACTCCAGTCATTGTTTAGCTCTAATGTTCCTTCTGTGTTCTGTATTCTAGGGTCATCACTCCAGTCATTGTTTAGCTCTAATGTTCCTTCTGTGTTCTGTATTCTAGGGTCATCACTCCAGTCATTGTTTAGCTCTAATGTTCCTTCTGTGTTCTGTATTCTAGGGTCATCACTCCAGTCATTGTTTAGCTCTAATGTTCCTTCTGTGTTCTGTATTCTAGGGTTGTCACTCTAGTCATTGTTTAGCTCTAATGTCCCTTCTGCTGTCTGTATTCTAGGGTCATCACTCCAGTCATTGTTTAGCTCTAATGTTCCTTCTGTGTTCTGTATTCTAGGGTCGCCACGCCAGTCATTGTTTAGCTCTAATGTTCCTTCTGTGTTCTGTATTCTAGGGTCGTCACTCTAGTCAAGATGAGCTTGGAGCCTCGGCTTATCAGGCAGTAAATCTGGACCAGAAATACGGCGGGCAGCCTGTTCAAGTTCGAGTGACTATGGGAAAGGAACCACGTCATTTCATGGCCATCTTTAAAGGAAAATTAGTAATCTTTGAGGTGAGTATTGCATCCAAACTTTAGGAAGAGAAAGGGAGTAGCTGTTCAGAAAAGTGGAGTAAGAGCTGTAAATGTTGCATGACTGCTAGTATTTGTATTGTTATACTGCATTATGTTTTCAGTAGATGTACTGATGTTTTATAATTCACATTTTAACAGTTCTGCATGTGAACTTTGTAGAATTGTCAGTTGTTATGTTACTGATGGCACAAGAGCAACTTGTCTTTAACTTTAAAGGGAAAGGTCCCAAATCTTAAAACCTCAAGCCTTCCCCAAAAGCATTATCCATCATTTAATATAGGGGTGTTAACACTTCCAGTTATCTGCTTTATTTAGTTTGCAAGCTCTGTATGTAAGATGGGTTACTCTACTGTGAATGTTATGAAAATTAGGCAACTGTACACTACTGTACTGAACTGCATGCCACATTGGATACATCTTTATAGTAAAAAGAGCCATCAGAATTAATAATAAAGTACATAACATATCAGGGAAACTATAACTGACTTCATAAAATGCTTGACTGAGATAAGATTTTCAGTAGCAGAAGTTTTATAATTGTCAAGTCATTCTTTTAAAACAAGTAGCACACAAACATACTGTACTACCAAACTGAAGTCATTGCATGTCCCAGCAAGGGACCACTACAGAATGGGGGAGTCCTGGGAATCAATTAGTTAGTAACAATAATTTATTATTTTATTATTTATTTAACATTTATTTATTTATTTAACATTTGTTTATCGGGAAAGTCCAACTTGGAATGAAGCCAATTTTCAGCGGAGGCCTAGAGAGAAACACTCCAGATGCATGTCTTTGTTAATTTTTAGTACAAGCTGCTAGGTTTTGTAAACAAATATTTCATACAAGACTGTCAACAAAAAAGAAATCAACATGATATATGCAAAATTTGTGTTATCAAACTAAAAGGAAGTTCTCTTCTGGACAGAGCCAACGCAGAATTGGGCTGTTAGCAAACTGCGACCATTTTAGAAATATAGAGTACACCACACTGATATCTGAGCTGGAAACACTGCTTTAATAGCACAATGGTAGACTAAGTGCTTCCACCTGTCAATCTCAGGCTTCATCAGAGTCACCATATTCAAACATCACTTCCTTTAAACAGAATAAAAACCTTTTGACATCACACACACAATTAATTGCTGCTCCAATTAAAAGCACGTACATTGGCACACAAATTCATTTAAAAATCAAAAAAACTTTTTTGTTACTACTTAATTTATAAACACATCTATATTTAAAAACCTAACACAATAATAAATGATAAAAATATATATAATTCTAACTTATTATGAAATTTATACAACCATGGACTTTTGTTTCAACAAGGGGGCAATAGAGATATAATCATTATGCCAGCTAAATTTTTGGCATTTAATCTCAATTGACACTTAGTTTCACATAGCTCCAAGCTATTTTTCATATTACTCCCCTATCACTCAGCACAACCCTATCAATAATAAAAAACAAAAATCTTTTAAAATTATGACATACTGCAGAATGGTTGAAAAGTGCACTACTCACTTTTCTATTCTTGATGTCCCTCACATGCTCGGCTATTCTATCCTTCAATCTACGTATAGTTTTTCCGACATAGAAAGCTGAGCATGTGCTACAGGTAGCTATGTATACAACATTAGAAGTAGTACATGTCCCCCATCCAGAACATTCCAAAGTTCATGGGTAACCCTTCACTGCAACATAAGGGCCATCATTGATGTACTTACAGTAGTTACAACAACCACATTTGTTCATTCTAGACCTATAAGTGTCTCTCAATCTCCTATCATTCTGATCCAAGATCTCTTTTAAATTCCTGCCCCTACCATAAACAATCCGTAGTTTATCACCCAGTTTGTTTTTAAGTTCCATATCAAAACTCGTGTCCCAAACAGAATTTAAAATATTTACAAGTAAAGGACAATTGTGATTATACTTCAACACAATCACAGTATTCCCAACCTTAGGTATTGTGTTGGCACTGGGGCTGACAGTCCCAGCCCACAAGATTGGACGAAAAGCATTACCTCTTTTTTATATACTTCTTTTTTTAATTTTCAATAACATTTTCAGGGGGTACCCACGATTGATAAACATCCCGATCAGTGTGTATATTTCACTCCTAAATTCATTGTCATCACTCACAAGTCTAGATATCCTACACATCTGATCTTTCACTACTCCCCTTAATCTCTCCGGAGTTAGAGGCAGTGGTCATGATATACCCATAGAGTCAGAATATGTTCCCAATTAGCTGCCTTGGAGAGAGAAAAGCTGTCTCTCTGCTTTGTTTGCCTGCCTGCCTGCTTATGACTTAAAAAAGACACATCCTTTTATGGGCAACCCCACAAGAGAGCTCCAGCTAGGTCATCCGGTGCCTTGCACAGTTCCTCAGATTGCTGACCCCTCAACCCAAAGTGGACAGTTAAAAAAAAAAAAGTCTTCCCAAAGAAGTTGAGATCATTCTGAAATGGAACTGTAGCAAGCATTCTACTGCAGTTACTAAGCAGAAATGTGAATACAATAGTACTCCTAGTTATGGCCTTGCCTCACAATAAACAGTATACCTCCTTTCTGGCTTAACAGTCACTCTGTTATTTTATATGTATGTGTTGTGTGTGTGTATATATATATATATATATATATATATATATATATATATATGTGTGTGTGTGTGTGCATGTGTGTGCATGTGTATATATATGTATATATATATCACATATGTGTGTGTGTATATATAGGCACACACACACACACACACACACACACACACACACACACACACACACATATATATTTGGCTGAATCATAATTGATATAAAACATTCCACACAAAAAATATTTTTTACGGGGGTGGGGGTGAGGGTGGGACCTTCTGCACCACCTGTGTGGGCTCTTACTTATTATATAATAACTTCAAAGTCACACAGACATACAGAAAAAGAAAAAAAAAACAGTAAATCAGTGTCGGTACATAAACAAAAATGTCTACATTTTTAGGAGAACAACACGATGGTAGACATAATCAATCCGCACATACTCTTCTAGAGTCAATTCCTTAATAATTCCTATGATGAGAAATTAGATGATTGCATGACTCCATCTACTTAAAGACCATGGACTAAATGGAAAGACTGACACTTCTACTTTGTTGAACTCTGACAAGAAGGTTCAAGAGGGATTGACATAATGGTTAAGGTCTTTACTTTACCAGATAGAAGGTACAGGGTTTAAGTCTGACTTCAGGTTATTGGCTAGGCTTGTAATAGTCTGCAGACAGATAGCATTGTATTTGCATATGAACTTTTAGGGACTGAGGTTTGGCATACTGGTTAAGGTGCTTACTTCACCAACACAAAGTGCAGGGTTTGATTCTCACCTTGAAGGGGAAGGTGGCTAGGCTTAAAATGACCCACAAGGGCAGATAGCCTAGTACTTACCTATGAACTATGAACCTATAAGAGAGACTATGACAGAATCTGACAAAGCAAAGAATGTACTACAGTAACCTGTAAATCTCATTCTGATATGAAGGAAGGTGCTATGGTGATAATTCAGCAAACATGCCATGAAAATAACTTAAAGCTTTTTTTTACAAAAATATGAGTAGCCAAGTCTAGGGTTGAAACTGAAAATGGCAAAGTGTTGAGAAGATATAGAAGGCAAGTATTCAAGAAGAAGACATCTCAAACAGACTGCGAGAGACAAAGAGACTTTGCCCAAGATGCTTATAGGTTTGCCAAGTTGTTCAAAGAGGTGTGCATAGAAATGTTCATAGAGATACCTGCAGAGATGGTTCAGAGAGAACATCACCATGAACTGCCACATTGGGCACCTAGAGATGAAATTTCAAGTCTGTCATTAATGCTCAAACCATTAAAGAGTCTGTGCCATCTCTGTCTGTCCTATCTCTAAAGTGTCTGAGATGCAAAACACTAAATTCAGTATTGTTTTATTATCTCATATGCTGCTTACTTACATGTAATCAAATGCTGGTGAAGAAAGAATAAAATTTTGAAGCAACACATTTCTGAAGTATAATTTATTATAATGTATAGTGATGAAACCACATACATGTGCGATACTTGCCTAATGTCTTTGCAAATAGTTCAGATAAAGAAACTTTCTGTATATGTATTTCTTATTTTGCTTATGAAAGAAGGCTGATGTACTCTACAGGTGTGTGTTTTTAAAAGACTGTCTCCTTTAGCAGTGTTCAGAGTACCAGTATTATGAGTTACATAACCGTTGTTCAGTGGGAAAGATGAGATAAAGAAGCTGACAGTACATTAATTTGTGTTCATTTCTCATTATGTTATTCTATATTTCAAATACCAAATGTTACAACATACAGGCCTTTGGTGCCAGCACATTTCTGCCCATGCAGACTGCCACTGCAGTTTGCCACCTAACATGAGTGTGTTCTCTTTGCCACCTGATAGAGACTGCAGAAACATTATCTTTAAGAACTTTGCTTTTCTTGTACATCTCCCACATCCAATGTGCTGTTGTCCTGTTCCCCTTCAATAAAGACAACACACTGAATGACATTTGACGACCTTTATTAAACTTCCATAACATAACATTGATTACCAAAATTTGTTAAATACAACTGAACATAGTGTAATCGATTCTAAACACAACATAAATAATGTTAACCAGGACAGCATACCTGCTCATCCTGTCCATTAAGCAGCGTCCATACCTTTGCTCACTTAATTTACTTATAAACATCCTTATAATATTAATCAGGACAGCGTACCTGCTCATCCTGCCCGGTAAGCAGCATCCATACCTTTGCTCACTTACCAAACCATTCCCTGAATTACCTTCAAACCAAATAAGCAACGTCCTTACCTTCGCTTGCTTATCTATTCAACAAAAACTACTTGAAATGCACCACCAGACACCAGAGGGGGAACAGAAGAGGGCAAGCCTGTCCCTCTTCTCTGCCTACTGGAATAAAATAACCACAATCCCACCAATCCGCCAGCAAAAAAAGGCAGGGTGGGAGGGTAGCAAGTTCACGCCAAAATGTGATTACTTACCCAGCTACACTCATCTAAATCCCTTAAGTACCTCCCACCCTTATCTCATTTACCACCAATCAATCCTCCAACCGTTTAACCCTTTCACCTCCCCAACCCATTGAACTCCTATTAATATCAACCTAACACCCCCTTGAAGATGTCCCAGGACAACTTGGCTTGTGCCAAGCCTCATTTGTCCCGGTCCCCTTCAATAAAGACAACACACCGAATGACACTTGATGACCTTTATTAAACTTCCATAACATAACATTGATTACCAAAATTTGTTAAATACAACTGAACATAGTGTAGTCGATTTTAAACACAACATAAATAATGTTAACCAGGACAGCATACCTGCTCATCCTGCCCGGTAAGCAGCATCCATACCTTTGCTCACTTCCTTTACTTATAAACCTCCTTATAATATTAATCAGGACAGTGTACCTGCTCATACGACCCAGTAAGCAGTGCCCATACCTTTGTTCACTTACTAAACCATTCACTGAATTACCTTCAAACCAAATAAGCAACGTCCTTACCTCCGCTTGCTTATCTGTTCAACAAAACTCCTTGAAATGCACCACCAGTCACCAGAGGGGGAACAGAAGAGGGCAAGCCTGTCCCTCTTCTCCGCCACCAGCCTGCCAAGGCTGTTCCCCCTCACCACCAACTTCATCAGCTAGCCACCCTTAGGGTGTAAGGCCAAACATTATTCGCTGTACAATAATTACCAGGATATTACCAGCCCCTGACAATTACCTAAAGGTTAGCAAAGCATCACTTGCCACTGGAGCAAGAATACTCAACCCCAACCACCAAATTAAAGCAGTTGCATATCACCCTTCCCAAACAATTCCTTTTACTTGCCCAATGACATGCAGAACCTGAAAAAACTTCAAAATGCCATTTAACAACTGCCTTGCTAACACCAACTACCCATATCAAAAGTAAGGCACATAAACCCCACGATGGCTTTAGCAGTCTGACCCCTCTTTACTCTATCAATACCCTTGAATGCCACCAACAGTATACCAAACTGAAAATGCCCTATGCCACAGGTCAAAACCAGATTATACCAGAATGAAAATGTCATATGCCACCTGGTCAACACAAGATTAGTGACATGCCAACCCCATCCTGCATGTAGAAATTAAACTACATCGACTATTAACCCTGCCAAAGTAACCCACTCAAACTGGCCAACTAAACATGTCCTACATCTGCAAGAAATCACCACTGCCCCAACTGTAATGTGCCTTAATGACCATTGAATAAAATTACCTACTACCCTATAGTCTCTTCATCACTCAAAACATCCACAAAACAAAACCATTACCTTTTAAGTCCATTTCCATCAGGGCATTGACTGTTACTCACTCAGTACTCCATCTGTAACCTCAATGTGCCCATCCAAGTGATCAGGACTTCCACTGAAACATGCATTCAGATTTAAACATGCAGCAAAACCATTCTCACTATGACGACCATCTAACGTATGTGATCTATGTCTTCCCGTACAAATATATCCAATATTAAGTAACTAGCAACTTAGCAGCATGGAAGAAAACCCAGGAGTACCCAGCGAAACCCACACAAACACAAGGAGGGCACGCAAGGCCCACAAAACTGGCCGAGAATCAAACTGGAGAACCTCTAGCTGTGAAATGACACAATTTGCTGCACCACTGCATCCCATGATATTTAAATATTAAAACTCTTAATTCTACCATGTATTGTACATTATCCTGTATCACAAATCAAACCAGGTCATAAAACATACTTATTCTAGAGTAAACAAAAAGTTGGTTGTGCTTCTTTCTTCTTCTTCCGAATCACTGTGCTTGCCTTTTAACCTATCCATTTCTGATTACTCACCCAATGACCCCACTGCTTATACAACACCAAAGCATGATCATCTGCAAACTCACTGTATCTCACCCCTGGAACTCGGCACACCATCATTTACAAAGAAAAGACAAAATTAAACCTTCAGATAGGAACAACAAGGCTCCACCTTATACCCACCTATTCCAAACTACAGCCACAACGTTCCACGACCCCATCTGCAAGAAAGAGAAGACATATAAAACATCCAAAGTACATAACACATTCCAAGAAATCCTTCTGCTGCTTACTGTGGATGGCAGGGTTTTGGTTCAGGGGTACCTTTCCACATTAAGGTGGAGGTATTGAAGGATCTGCTTTTACAGCTAAATACTTGTGATTGGTAGGATAATCAACTGTAATATTGTTAAGGACTACAAACACTACAGTAGCTGCTTTACCATCCAGAACAAATATACCTCAATAAAACTGCTAGAACTTTTATTAGAAATCTCCCCAAAAGCATAACAGCTACAATGAAGGACTTCCTACCTATAAAACACGCTCAATGGATGTGGATAGTGCCAGGGCTGTTCCCATGATACTTTGAAAATTAACATTTATAAATCTAAAACAAAGTAAGTAAACTCAGACAAGCAATGTATAATAAGCTTATATGCTTTAACAGGATCACTACACTACTAAACTAAATAAATAATTATACCTGACCTGCCTACCCCCCTCATATAAACCTATCACTCACTGTGCTAAACAAAAAACTCTCCCTAATCTTGTACTTCACAACCTTCTGAAACGTAGGTGAAAACAACCCTTATTCACATGAAGTACTGATCAAATGCATCTAACAGCCCTTATATTAATACAGACCGTAGCAATCGTTTTAGGCAGAGGGAATAAATCTACAGTCTAATCCTTGTCAGTAAAAAACATGTCATGATGGAGGACTGAATAAAGTACCTGTGTGGGAAGATGTATCTATAATGGGAGGGCTTTAGTAGACTTTGGTGTGACAGGAGCACTTAATATGTGGAGGCAATGTATGATAGCCACTCTGGCCAGTTGTCACTCTGTGTTGAGTGAATGGGTCAGCTGATTGTTTAGAGCCAGCAACTGGATACCTCTGGGATCCCACCTATGTCCCTACTGGACAGGGTAAGCAGGAGCCGACTTTGAGGGAACATGGGCAAAATTCTTGGCTAGGCTTATAAAGGCCTCCTGGCCAATAGCCTAGTATCATCCTATAAACCAGCACAAATACCTAAAAACACCTTCCCAAAATCCAATGGTTTGTCAGTGTTTTCTGCACACAGAGAACTGTGTCATATGCGATCCTCCATGCCCCCCCCAATGCTACTCATACTGTGTGTATGTAGCATCCCGCACTCATGTGCACCACAAATGTATGGCCACAGCCTATTGCTTTCACAGACCTAAAGTTGACATGGTCAACCGGCTTTGCACTAGCTTCATCCCCCGAAGGGCACACAAGAGTGGCAGAGCAGATCAATAACTTAGATCAAACTCTGCCTTAACTCTCACCCCCCACCCTTCATACATAGTTGAAAAGGAAGACGGAACGTTATGCTCAGAATCAGGGAAGAGCATGCCCAAACCCCCCTCATGACCATTAGTGTCGCACAGAACACACGGATGATAGTAGCTTTCCCGCCTCATACTCAAATTCAGACCTGGCCCTCTGTCAGTACTACCTCAACCAAAACTCACATATGTCCTTAATCCACTCAATCAGGTGTAGTCATGCTATGTTCCCCAGTAAAAGGAAGACCATAACCCCCCCCCCCCCAAGCTGGAATAGCAATGTTCAGTCCCACAAAAGTGTCTACCACACACACACACACACACACACACACACACACACACACACACACACACACACACACACACACACACACACACACACACACACACACACACACAGAGTACTAAATGTATCCCTTTCTGTAACCTTTATTCCAACCATAATGTACAAACACTTACACTCCCATATTAATGCCAAAAGTTTTACAAATCTGTCACTTTCAGGATTAAAATCACAGACAGTACACTTACCTTATGCAAGGATATTTCACACTTAACATTGCTCAGAATAAGCAAAACCTCCACTTGTCTTAATTACTGCATTCTGTACACTGCCAACAACAATGCCTTGTCAGTTTTATCTGTCTCAATATCAATCTACAACCACCACAGCCCATTGTTTAGGTTCCCCGACGACTTTAATCCTGAAATCCCTGTCAGCGATTTGTCATCCTCAAGTTAAGCAATGAACCAACCCCCTCTATATAAGCAAATTGTTTGAGAAACAGACAGCCAATTTGATGCCAGATAAGAGACCACCATGGTCTCATCATACCTCTCAAAGTAAGAAAATCTGGCAAGCCTTAAATAGCAGCGGAACAAAGCTCAGAGTAATAGTGCACTTACAAACTTACCTCCGATATACAGTTTGCACTCTTAACCTCTCACCTCCTCATGCTGCCAATGAGAATATGCTCTTAGATGGTGACCCCTCTACAATAACACTATATTTGCCTCATCCATGCAAAAAGTTGTAATGCAGGCATTGGAAGGTACCCAGGCAAATGACCGATAACCTTATGAAGACCAAAGCTGCACCACTGTAAGACTCTTCTAAACAAACATTAGACACACGCAGTACTGATTCATAACACCAACCTAATCTGATTCTGTAGTACACCAGAAATCCACAGTCAACAGCATAGGGTGCCATGTCACTGTGTCCTATTCTTTCCTTTTTTTTTTAAAGGGTGCTATTTCCACATTTTTTTTTTGTTTAAGCATCACTTTAAACAAATAAACCAATAAAATAAATAAAATGCCCCTACAAGCAAAAAATGAAAAATGCATCCTTGAAACAGCGAGCACCCGGGGGCAACGATCCAGCCAACCAGTTGACATCATCTTACGTTGCGAGGCCATGGAAGCACAAGCCAGCAGCAATCAAACAAAGACATGAAGGTGCCTGAATGAGCTTGGACCCTTGTCCCCCCCTCTCTCTAGTATCTGAACATCAAAGGACTTATGCACTGCGGGGACACTCAGAGGAAGAGAATTCCGGTGCAGGTGAGAGAACCGTTATTATGAATTCTAATAACGCTGGCAGACTGATCAAACAGACACATCGACCAAAGCCCAACCTGTGAAGTGTCACCACTCCACAGCAATTCTGTGATCCATCCATGATCAACCAGATATCATTTCCCTTTTTGCAACATTCTACTGGCTCTGTGACTTGTGCAGAGCAACCCAGAACTCCACCATGCATGAGGAGAACACAGCCATTGTCCAAACAAGCTCACAGCCTGCAAAAAAGCATTCACGGCCCACCGCACAGCTCCCAATCGCCGGAATGCTGGGAGATGAACCAACACCATCACCACACACAACCGCATCCACGCAGAAGACCCCTCATGGTGCCACCACCCAAAAATGCTTCCTTGATGCCATACCACCTCACACAGCCCAACCACCACACACAATTAATCCCTCTCAAACTATCTTTATTTATTTATTTATTCAATTTTTTTTTTTTGCATATCGGGCATATCCCTACCCCAATCACTCAACACCCCTCCACCAGATCCACCACAATAACTAACCACACACAAATCCAAGAGGGAAGACCACTACAGACTCTAATCAGGCCATGAGGCAGTAAAGTAACCAATCTCCCAATGACAACTGCACCCTGACACACACCAACTGCCAAATGACCTCACCATCCCGCCATGCCAAAACCCAGGCAGAAGCTCTAACCACATCAAATAAACCAACCAATAAAGCAAAAAAAAAAAAAAATCATTAAATATAAACCACCAGCCACCAATCAACCACAGGCCTACCTTCCCTCCTGAAATACCTACAGGTCATCTGGGACATGACTTTGCCTTAGCAAGTTCATGCCAAAATGTGATTACTTACCCAGCTACACTCATCTAAATCCCTTAAGCACCTCCCACCCTTATCTCATTTCCTTCCAATCCACCCTCCCACCGTTTAACCCTTTCACCTCCCCAACTCACTGAACTCCTATAAATATCAACCTAACACCCCCTTGAGGATGTCCCAGGACAACTTGGCTTGTGCCAAGCCTCATTTCTCCCTTATAATTCTGCCCAGACCCTGATGTTAACCTTGCAGGTCTTCATGTTGTTCACTTATATGACTGTACCACCACTCATTTTGAGCATGTGCAGAACCGTTAGTACTTTGTATCGACACTCATGCTATATAACTCACAGTGTCATATCCCTGAGGTGGTGGCTCATCTGTATGAGAGTAGAGCAGCACATCCGTAGCAGCATTTAAGCTCTGTGCAGATTTCTGGCTGGTGATGTTCGCTTGAAACTGTCACCTTCTGACTTCTCCATTAAGTGCTTTTTTCATGTCATTCTGCTATAGCGATGCCCTTATAGGCATGTGAGAAAAATTTTGTCTTTTGTTCTTATGAAGAAACTTGGGAGCTAGGCTGTTGGTATCCTCAATGGTACAGAAGCAGAAAGTGTCTGCCTATGGAAGATAACATAATTTGTTCAGTGTTTGAGTAGAATAACTTCATTATACTGACCTTTTAAAACTGTGTTGCAAAATGCTCTATTGAGATGTTAAGTACATTTCAGTAACTTCACTTGATAAAAGATCAACAATGGAATTTGAAATAAGCAAACAGGAAATTCATGGTAGCAGCATAACCTGTATTGTCCAGGGATAAATGTGATAGAATTCTCAAGGACTGTTTACATTGTTGCAGGCAGCTTGGGTATTCAGACAAGAATAGTCTTCTATGGAGGTTTTTGGAATAATTTTTTTACTTTTCTCCCCTGCTGAATAAAAGCCCTTGGGGGAGATTGTCCATGCCACACAAGTTTATTTGTTCCTACTTGGGATGAATGTTTATTAAGACCATCATATTATAGCACTGTGACTTTTTAATAAATCCACTACCTATCAGCGGACCCAGTGGTACAACACATGCAGTCACATTAATGTGGGATGCATATACATTTCCATACGTGCTTGCTATTGTGGGTATCTGACTACATCTCCCCAGTACCTGCTTGTTGCCAGCCTACAGCCTTCAACAAAGGATGCAAAAGGAAAGATAAAAAAATTTCCACCCCAGAGCATAGTTAACCATTGGCCATTGGCCATATAAAATTCTTCCATCTCCCATTCTTAGCCAGCCTTCCGTTATTTCATCCTACACTCAAGTGCAAAAAGTGACCATGTATTCATTGTGAATTCCCTCGAGATGGTTAGCCGGCTGAGCATTTTATATCTCTACAAGTGACTTTCACAGATGGTATATATCAACACTGGACTTTACAACATAAAATTAACTTACTAGCAGAGCAAGCAGAAAGGTAATCAAAGGCACTATGCATTCCAGGCTGCAATATAATTACTGAGTTAAGATTTTTTTCTGGTATTGTTTGTTATACTTGGACTACTAGAAATTATGTTGGATCTGCCAAGTTCATTGCCATATTTTCTAGTCAAAATCACACATGTTCAAGTTCCAGAAATGTCGAAGTAAGGAACATTGAGTGCTCATTTGTTCTGTGCACACTGTGGTTATGTGACGGTAAGTGGGTGTTAGTTCTAATGGCCAAGTTTTGGATATTCATGGTAGCAGCAGAACCTGTGTTGTCCTGGGATACATTTTGGTATTACTAGTGAGAATGTGTGTGTGCATGTGCCTGTCAGTTTTAGTTGGAGGAAAGGCTGAGGAAGGGAATCGAATCACTGTTTTGTGTAAAATGTTCATGTTTCTTAAAGGATGTGTGTGTGTGTGTGTGTGTGTGTGTGTGTGTGTGTGTGTGTGTGTGTGTGTGCGCGTGCGCACATGTATATGTGCACACATGTGTACCCATGCGTGTGTGTGTGTGTGTGTATGTGTGTGCGCATGTGTGTACCTATGCAAGTGTGTGTGTTTGTGTGTGCGTGCGTGTATATGTGCGTGTATATGTGCGTGTGTGTGTGTGTGTGTGTGTGTGTGTGTGTGTGTGTGTGTGTGTGTGTGTGTGTGTGTGTGTGTGTGTGCGCATGCGCACACCATTGCATCCGTAAATAACTTGAATTAATACATAGGTGGAAGAGCAAGTATAATAAGCAATACTCTAACTCAAAAATTCCTTTTTGTGTTTTGGTTAAGGGTGGAACATCAAGGAAAGGAAATGTTGAACCTGAACCTCCAGTGCGGCTCTTCCAGGTTCATGGAACAGATCAGTCCAATACAAAGGCTATTGAGGTTCCTGCATTTGCATCATCACTCAACTCTAATGACAGCTTCCTCCTCAAGTCTCAGCCAGGATGTTACTTATGGTGTGGGAAGGTAATAATAATAATAATAATAATAATAATAATAATAATAATAATAATAATAGTGTTTGTTTGCTGATCAGAAAATCCCATTTGAATCTTTACAACCATGCTTTTGTCATCTAGTCCCTTATTTGCAAAACTCACCTTAAACCAACACAAACATCTTAACTTACTTGGCATCTATATACTCACAGGTGATAACCTAAACATCCTAGAATCTATATTTCACTGGGCCTCCCACTCCCTTCCCCAGGAAACCATCATATTAGGTGATGTTAACATCGACTGGCATTGTATCCACTCTTCCACTCCCACCTAACATATCAGTCTATATAACTTCATCCAACTCATACACTCCCCCCTCACATATAGACAAGGCCACTAAAAGGGAATCCACATTAGACTGGATCCTCACCAACCAACTCAATACTGCCCACCAATGTGGCATGCTGGCCAATGCTCTCAGCAACCACAACCCCACTTTTATCCTTAGACATAAACTTAAATCCAACAACTCCCCCTCCCTCTTACAAACCTGCTTCTGCAAAAACTTCCCCAAACAGGACTTCCTGAGAGCCTTAAAATATTGTAACTGGTCTCCCACCAAAAGCCATCCACTAGACAAAGCAGTTGAAATACTTTAACTCCACATTTCTAAACATCCTCAACCACCTAGCCCCCATCAAAGCAATTAGGGTATGTAGCAACCCCACCCAGCAGCTGAATACTTCAGCTCCACATTTCTAAACATCCTCAACCACCTAGCCCCCATCAAAACAATTAAGGAACATAGCAACCCCACCCCCTGGCTCCATAAAACCACAAGAGCCTTACTCCAAAATAGGGACAACACCTGGAAAACCTGGTGCCTTCACAAAACATCCACAACTAGGCAAGCCTTTCTTGAGCTTTGTAATAAGGCTAAAATACAGTTAAAGCTGGACAAACAAAATTACTACATCTCCCTAGAAAAGAAACATAACACTAACCTTCAGAAATTCTGGGCAACAGTGAATAATATCCTTCAGCCCAGCAAATCCACCACACCACCCTCCAATACAACTGGCACAGATTTAGACATAGCCTGCAGCTTTAACAACTATTTCACCTCTTCTGTACTCAAACCCATAAAAGATTCTACTCCCACCATTTCACAGCCCCCTAAAGCCCCCCAAAAAACACCATCTCCTTCTCACTTAAGTCAGTACAAACATCCACTATACAAAAATTCTTAGCTAAACTCAAACCTACCACCCTCACCACTGACAACCTCCCCACTGAATACCTTCAACTCATATCCACAGCCATACCCTACACTATTTCATTACTAATTAACAGATCCATTACTGAATACACTGTGCCAACCTTGAGGAAAACTTTAATCATCATTCCCCTCCACAAATGTGGCTCCTCTACCGACCTCTCTAGTTATCATCCAATTGCAATTCTTTCACCCCTCTCAAAGATTCTAGGAAGGTGCATTCATTACCAAATCCTCTCCCACCTCCTCCCAAACAACCTTCTCTCTTCAACCCAATATGGCTTCTGCCCATTCTACAGCATGTCCGCTGTCCTACTCAGATTCACCAACACTATAAACTCTTGCAGGAACCAAGGAAAACTAGTTCAGCTACCTTCCTAGACTTATCCAAAGCATTTGACATGGTTTCTCACAATAAACTTTTAACCTGCCTCTCTGACCTCAACTTTAACACTCCCACTCTGCTCTGGTTCAAGAGCTACTTAGACAACCACCATGAGTCCGTCAAATGGCTCAACTCCCTGTCTCCCCCATTCCCAGTCACTCTAGGTGCACCCCAAGGTTCAATTCTTGGCCCCCTTATTTTTAATATCTTCACCAACCAACTCCACTTGGCAACCACAAAAGCCGATATAGTCCAATACGCTGATGACACAACCCTCATATGCTCTGCATCCAACATCCAACATCTCCAACAAAAAGCCCAGCTAGCCTTCACTGAAATTGAGAACTGGCTCAATAACTCACCACTGATATTAAACACTAAGAAAATCCAACTTATGCTGTTCCATCCAACCAAGGCCGGCAACCTCTCCTCCATATTCTCTGCCAACAAGACCCAAATCACGCCTGTCTCAGAGGCCAAACTCCTAGGACTTACCATGGACCAGCAGCTCAATTTAACAAACACATATCAATAACCATTTCTAAAGTCCACAAAAAGTTAGGCTCCCATTACAGATGTAAAAGGTATCTAATCTCTGAATCTCATATTGCCATAGACAGAACCCACCTCCTATCTACACTACTATATGCTTCCCCCACACTAACAAATCTAAATAAAACTGACTTGAATAAACTTTCCACCTGCTATAACAAAATCACTAGATTTGCTGCCAGTGCCAAATCACGTTCCCACCATTGCCACACCCTACATTGCTTAGAATTCTCCAACCTGTTAAGGTACCATCAACTCAACCTAGCCCACCAAATACTGTACTATCCCGAAAAAAAAACCTGCTCTGATTGGCCTTAACTTCTACAATTCTAATAGACAACTATCCTCCAACAACAAAGCCTTAATTGAAACCATCTCATGCAAAAAACAACTCTGGGGAATCTCTCTTTGGTCTTGAAATTTCTAAGACTTGGAACACCCTCCCTCCTGACCTCAGACTTCAAAAATGTACATCCTGTTTTAAGAGCCTCCTCAAATCATTTCTCCACACAAACCATTTATGCAACTGCAATGAACCTCCACATAGGTGCATTTAGCTATAGGGATATATATGGACAGCACAAGTACTTGCTCTGCCAAGTCAAGACTACTATGTTATCTGGTCATTCATTCCAGGAATGGGCAATGTTGCAAACTGATATTTTGAAAAGTTGCTCACTGTATATATTGTACAAAATGTTATCTGTTCATCCATTCCAGGATTGGGCAATTCTGCAAACTGATATTTTTATCTATTGTAACACCGCTACCAGCCACTTGTAATCCTATTTTTATGCTTTGCATTTTTTCATCTCTATTGCATCTACATTGTAATTTCATGTTCATGTAATTTGTATGTTTTTATTCTGCTGCATTTTATGGAGCTTTTCTCCCCAGGACCCCGCTGAAAACAGACACTTGCTGTCCAGTCGGACTATCCTGGATAACAAATGTTAAATAAATAATAAATAAATGATAACAGAGTACAAATACATTAAATACAAAACAGTAAATAAGAGTCAGCAGTAAAAACAGTAATAAATTCTGAAGAAGTGCAAAGTATAGGATGAAATTCTGGATTAATCAGTCTATATAAACTTGTTCTGTCTTATTAAGACAAGAGCAAGGTAGAAATGCAGGCAAAAACAAAACATCTGAGCAGCTTCTAGAAAAGAATAAACTCAATATGGCAGCAATGTATATAAATTATGCATTACATTATATAAAGGTATGTAAATGTGTGTGGAAAACTAAAGTTGAAGTTGATAGTCAGTGGAGACAATGTGGAGTTGCAGGAGCCTAGAAAGAAAGAGCAAAGGATGAACTAGAAGCTTGCAGTTTTAAAAGGATGATGTCATAAGTACGTCAGTTTGGATTTCATAGTTCGACTTCATACAAGCTATGGTATGGCAGAGGCATCATAGATACAGATACCAAAAACAGTGAAAATAACTGTAGCAAAGATAAAGGAATAATGAAGTCTGATGGCCATACCTCTTAGCTGTCCACACTTTCACCTTATATTTTTGGTGAGTTATTCATAGAATTTGTATTTTTCTGTCAAGTGACTGAGGATTGAAGTCATTAAATAATAACAGACACTTCAGTATTAGACTTCATATCCTTCAGAAAATGCACGTTAAATAAAAACCTGTTATTTCTATGTTTAAAAGAGCAAACTCTGTCCCTGATTTTAGGCCTTTGCCCCTAATAATTTTGGCTTTGTCCAGATTTCATGCTGTAAAGAGTTTGAGAGGTATGGTGATGGCTATGTTGGTAAATAGGTAGTTAATATGGTGAAGTACACATGTTGATGACTGTAAGTTTCAAAAAAGCAGTCAATTACAACCTGAAAGTTGTGACAGATACTAATGTAAGTTCATTGTTAGGAATAATGAGAAGAGGTAATGCACTTGCCCTAACTAGGCTCATATTAAAACATTCCCTCCAATTAGGCTCACATTAAACATGTACTAAAACTAGGCTCTCATTAAGACATTCACCATCACCTAGAACAAAGTAAACATTCACCCTGTCTAGGTGTAAATTAAAGCATTAAAACACATTAAAACATTTCCTCTCAGCAAGTACAAATTAAAACATTCCCCTAACTAGGTACAGATTAAAACATTTACCCTAACTAGTAAATGAAACCAGGCAAATACGTATTGATTTCTTATTGACTGTATCCTGTTTATTGGCCATAAGCAATCATAACAACATATGTAGATTATGATAAAATGAAGTTCTTGCTGTAAAAATAAGGAATAGCAGCAACAGTATCCAACGTCAGGAGAAAACTTTAACGAAAAAAGCAAAGCTTTCGGGTCCACGCCCTTCTTCAATACTAAAACACATTTACATCAACTATTAAAACTTTAAATAGGAACACAAAACCATCACATGACTACAGCCAGCCAACCATGCGATAGAACAACATTAAAAATATAATTACTAAAAAACTTAAAAATTCATTAAACTTGAAGATTAAAGTTTGTTTTGTTGTAGTTTAACTAGAATAGGTTTTAGTGATATAGCGCTGTTTAAACCAGGTGGGTGATCAGCCATCAGGTGTAAAATCCATTCATATTCTTTGATTTCAAGCACATTCTTCAGATCACCTTCCCTAATAGATTTATAAACTATGTTTATTACCCTAAATTTACATTTATGCAAATTATCTGTACACAATATGCGTTTACATAATGCATTGTTCTCATTTCGCCTACGTATGTCCAACGTATGTTCTATAATGCGCTCCTTCCATTTTCTCATGGTTTTACCCACGTAGAAGGAAGGACATGACACACAGGTGGCTAGATAGACCACATTGACAGTGGTACAATTTGCTGTCAGCTTAAAGTTATATATTGCCTTGGTAATGGGGTGTTCAGAAGTTTCACTTCCTTTGCCTAATAAATCAGAACAACATGTGCAACTCATACAACAAAACATACCTATTCTTGTGGCTATTGATGGTATTAACTTGGAAGTAAAATCTTTATAGCATAGTTTACTCTTCAAATTTCTGTAGCAAAAATAGGGCCTATCCCCTATGACATTCTTCACTTCAGAAGAGGCCATTAAAACTAGCCAGTTCTTCTCTATAATTTGTTTTACGAAGTGTGACCTCACATTAAATGTCATAACATATCTAATTTTCTCCATATTAGGTTTACAGATTTCGGTAGATCCATGGTCTTCAATTCCCACCTTAAAAATGGGTTTAGCAGTCATTCCCCTTTCTGATATGACCTTATTGCTTAATTCTAACACTTGTGTATAGTCATATCCACTTGACATAAATTTAGTTTTCATTTCTTCCAATTGTCGAAGAAAAAAAGAATCATCAGTATTGTTTACTTGCCCTTCTAAATTGTGCCAACATAACCCCTCTAAATACATGGGGCGCATGCATACTGCATCTATTCAAATATCTTTCAGCATGTATTTCTTTCTTATGCATGCTGGTTTCAATGGCACCATCCTTAATTTCCAAATTTAAATCCAGGAATGTGACATTACTAACAGAATATTGCATCTTGAAGTTCAAAAAGGTGGTAGTACTATTTAAATACTCCACATATTCACATAATTCTAAGCTAGTTCCTTTCCATACAACAAAACAATCATCAACAAAACGTTGATACAGACAAATATTCTGATTTAACACATTGAAATTACTGCAGACATATTTCTGCTCCCATTGATGCAGAACTAAATTTGCGTACGTATTAGCCACCGATGTGCCCATTGCCACCTCAGATAGCTGAAGATAAAATTCATCATTAAACAAAAAAAATTCCTAGTCAAAACAATTTCTAACAAAGAACATAAAGTTTCTATTTCTTTAGCAGGTATAGTTCCCTTATGCACCAGAAATTCCCTAATTGCTTGTATACCATCCTCATTGGGAATTGCCATAAAAAGTGAAGTTATATCCAAAGTTACAAAAAGATAATCATTGCACTGTAATGCTCCTGTGCCTAAAGTATCATACCATTGTCGTAATTTCAAGATAAAATCAGTTGTATCCTTCAGAATATTAGGACAATCAGGCAAAAAACGGTTTAATTTCCTTTGTAAGTATACCGAAATAGGCTCAGTTATCCAACCCTTTCCGGACACTATAGGTCTCATCGGCGGATTTTTCAGTGATTTGTGTATTTTGGGGAGTCCGTATAACTGCAGGGTGATGGGACATGGTACAGTGAAGTAATTAAATAGGGACAAATCTATGTCTCCACATAGTTGTAACTCAAAAATCAGCATATTTACTTCACTAATGTACCTTTTAACATCAGACATTGTAATGCGTTTAAAAGTATTCCCTTCCCCCATTAGCAGTTCCATGGAGCGTATGTAATTAACGCGGTCCATGATAACCACCAAGCCTCCTTTGTCAGCCTGCTTTATAACTATATTGTTATCCTTAGCCAATACTTTCAAGGCTAAGGATTCTTCATACGTTAAATTAAATTTCTTATGTACATGTCTAGTTGCATAAAACTTTCTTAAATCTACCTCACATACATCATGAAAGGCTGTTAAAACAGGTATGCTCAAAGGTATAAAAGTGCTCCTTCTCTTTAAACAATATTTTTAAATTTACAGTTCTCACAAATTGTTTTAAGTCAGTAAGTGCAACAACAATGTCATCTGCTGCATAGGGAATAAAGTTTAATCCTTTCTGTAATAAAGATAAAGATGGTGCCACAAGCACGGTACCAGAGAGTTTACAATACCTTGAATTCAATGCACTGAAGAAGGCTTTATTATTGCTGAAACTGGTTTGCTCGTTTTGGGTAGCTACAATGAAGAATTATCTATTCTGAGCATCTCCTTAGTGCTGGACTATTTTGTGTTGGTATATATTGATTCAGTCCGGGCACCTTGTCTCACTTGCGTGGTCCTGAGTGTGGCTGCATTATACAGACTTACCAGACAAACAGAAAGAAGGCCACCATAAAGGTGTGACTTCTTTGCTACAAGTGATGCTTGATATGCCTTGAAGCCATGCGTATGGCAGAGATGGCACACAACGCTCTCTGTGCAGAAACATGGAATGTTGTAGAGTGCATATTTGGAAACCACAAGAGTGCTTCTTCTGCCTCAACACATCCGGTGGGAAGCTACAAACTGCAGCAAGATCATAGATGAAAGAGCAGTAATACCCGGATATAATTATTCTAACTACCTCTCTAAAACGTTCTGCAAAAAAAACAAAAGTGTTAAATATATTTGAGGCTGATTTGTGCAAATACTGTTTTCTTACATAAAAATGCTCTGTCATATGGCCTTAAGCTTTATTTTTAAATATCCACATGTAGCTTATAATTCTTTCCTTTACAGAAAATGCATGACACACAGGCAAAAGAATGTAAGCATTTCTTCAGTTTCAAATGACTGATTATATTTATGAGTGCGGAGAAAACATCTACCCATTTACTTATACAGATGGGCAGAAATGGTAATGGTTACCCAGGCAACTGCATGCTAACTGGTGTGCACAAGTAGATACTGACCCTGCTTCCTAAAGTTATTCTTGTTTTGTTGTTTGTTTTGTTTTATTCCAGGGTTCCAGTGGAGACGAACGTGAAATGGCTAAACAAGTAGCTGCAAGTATTTCCAGAGGCAATTTAGAAACCATATTTGAGGGCCAGGAGCCTGTAGAATTCTGGGAAATGCTAGGAGGAAAAGCACCATATGCAAATGACAAGAGGTACGGTGATTAGCATGAATGTACAGGGGCCATGTTTGATTAGTATGAATTTACAAGGCTGTTCTTTAGGTGGTATTTTCAGCATGTTTTTTTTTTATAATGTTCACTTAGTTAAACAAAATGAAAGTAGAAAAACTGTGATGATCAGAGTAGTTTAAAGGTTAAGGTAGTCAGCCATGGTTGTAAAACTATAACATCTAGTCTACATGACCAAGAGTGTGAGAGAGAGAGAGAGGAATTCCTAAGTGTGACAGAGCTGAAGCATTGGCAGATAACTGAGGAATTGAGGTCATCTTTCTCACCTGCACACAGCAATCTTCATTCTGTTTTTTTTTATGACAATCAGTACCATAACATTGAATGATAAGTGATGCAGGGTGGACATCTTTGATATTAATACTAACCATCTTCTAAGTAAAGGAGGAGGCACTGGACAATATATACAGAGATCAGGTAGGGAACGAATGACTAGCCTGTTCCCATATGCTGATTATTTACGTACTACACTGCAGGTCCTAATTATCTAACCAAACGTTGGCAACCCCTGCCCTTCCCCAACCCCAGTTCTCAAAAGCATGGCCATATGCACTTTTTTGAATTATGTCATGGGTCTTGACCCAGTTTCATCTTCAAGGAGATTTTTTTTAATCAGCCATTACTCTTTTGGTGAAATAATAAATACCCCAGCCTCAGTGTCAACTATCTTATGTCTTTAAAATGTAGGCCTTTGTCCTTTCACTGCTCTTGTGAAAAAGTGTTTGTTATATTAATTGATGTTAGTGCTGCAACAAATAGCACACTTTCCCTTGGTCCAGAAGGCTGTGGGTTTTGTTCTCACGCAAGGTAGCTGGATTGCTGACATTGCAGCACAGTATAACAGGGTAATGTAAACCTAAGAATGTCATCCTTCAGATGAGATGCTAAACTGAGGCCCCTCTGCCTGAGTTGATGGCTCAGGTGGATGTAAAAGATCCCTCAGCACCTATTGAAAAGATTTGGGGGCAGTTCTCTGATGCCCCTTTGTTGTATAAATACTACCTCAAGTCTCCCTTGAAAAGAGGCTACTAGCCTAGTGGGAGTAACCCGGTCAACAAAGGATAAATAAAAAATGTATTTTCAGTTATATTTTCCTCATCTGGCTTATTTCATTAAGTCTGTATAAATTAATCTCCTTTAATCCCTTTTTATATGACTTATGATACAGACCATGCTCCACTTTTAAACAGTAATAGGTTATGATTATTACAATTTCTATTTTTTTTCTTGCTTGGTGCTACTTCCCTCTCACTGTATATTCCTTCCATTATCTTGCTTTCCAGTAATATTACATTGCACCGAGTATAAACTGCTGTGTTTTACAGTTAGCCTTTAGAAGTAATGTATAACTGAATATATAAAAAGCATATGTGGCTGACCAACTGAACATGCAGCTTGTGACAATTCCTAAGTAGCATTCTAAACTGGAAGAATATAATGGTATCCTACCAACTTTAAACTGCAGATTCAAAGCTCCTGGGAAATGAGGACCAAGCTGTTGCCATGCATAATGAACACCCATAAACCAGTGCAGTATTTAGCAGCAAGGACCTCTGGGATCATGTGCCTAGACAGGTAGGCAGCATATATTCCTGTGTATCCAGCCAGAAGGAGAACGGGAAGCTGTACACAGAGAGTTGGCTGTACTGTTTGGAATGGACCACTACCAACGGGAAATACCCATCATGCATACAGAAAATGTACACAGTGTGCAGAGGCAAGGCAATCACTTGGCCCATCCTGATGATGAAGAGCTATTAAAGACAAAATGCCACCAGCATGCACTGGATGTAATTTTACCAAGGCAATCCTATGAAATGAGGCTAAAGAGTGCTGTTCACTGCGTTGATGCATCTAGCCACACTAGAAAAAGTACTGGAAAAGAAGGATAGTGACATTGTGCAGGTTATAACCTACTGAGCAACCCCATGACAGTCCATCACACGTGCATAACAAAGAGCCAGGGTGGCAACAGCATCAGACACCTGCAGAACGAATGGATTTCCATGCTGACAGCACCCGCACATATGTGTCTCCATAATGAAGAGGAAGGTTAACACTAACACTGTCATCCTGCTACTTATGACAAACATGAACATGGTGATTCTGTGAAACTTGCAGTTGATTGCTGATGGGGGCTTCCCTACCTATGTTTTTGTCGTATGCTATGCACATTACATTGGACCACTGAAATCACATCATGTAGCAGTGTGTTTCCCCTCGTATACAGCTTGATGATACAATACAACAAGGTGGTCCATGCAGTAACGTACATTATGATAAAAGATGTCGCACAGAAGTGTGAGGTCACATTAATGTCCAGTTTATGCTTTATGATTTTGAGAAGGAAGTCATACAATCTACTATGGTGTCTTATGTATTATCTTTGAGGGCTTTACTTTCTATCTCTCTGGTCACAGCTACAGCATGGTTTTAGGTTTAAAATTTTCTACCATTTATCGTCTCTACTGTGGAGTACCATGAAGTTTGATCTTGGGCCATTCACTTTTCTTAGTGTTTATGTTTTTACTAGGAGATCCAATTAGGAGGATAGGCCTAGCATACCATTGCCATTCTGTCGACATCCAACTTTACCTCTCCTTTCCACAAGAAAATATGATAAATGTGTATTCCCTTGCTAATGACTTGGACATCATCCATTAATAGTTAATGCTTAATCATCTAGAGCTGTAGGTTCTAGGCTTGAAACCAGCTTGACTTGCGCATAAAGGTAGGCGACTTAAGTGTGATTCTGGACAACCAGCTGATACTCAGAGACTAAGTGACAGCTGTGTTTAAAACTTCATGTTTCTATATATGAAATACTTCCAAGATTAAGTACCTTATTCTTCAAACTGATGTCTCGATAGTAGTTTGTGCTCTGGTCTTATCCTGCCCTGACCATTATAACGCCCTCTGCCTAGGACTTCATGAGATTGAACATTTGGAGCTAGTGCCATCTCTTCTGCCAGACTACTTACTGATACATCACGTTATACTTGTACTCCAGATATTACACCAGCTCCTGCTCCATTTCATATCTACTTTAAAATCTTGATGTTAGTATACTTGCCAGTTGATCAGTGTCTAATTTCCACCCCTACTGAATCTATAAGACCTAGTATTGATACTACCACTTTTCAGTGGGAACTAAAATATGATATAACCTAGGAAATAAAGCATGGGATAGGCATATGAATTGTTAATACTTCATATTGTAAAAAGCTAAAATGTAGATAGAAATGAATTAAATTCTGCTCTACGGTTTGCTAGAATATTAATGCAAAGTCTTTAATAACTATGGCAGATCCACCACACATGCAAACTTACTAGATCAGAAATTACATTAAGCAGGTAAAAGAGAGAAAAGGTGAGCAGTTTACCTGTCTTAACAAGATGCAGACTTCTTCTATTACTTTAAATGTGTTTACTGTGTGTGTAAATACATTGGTCAGTTGATGCAGCTTACCTGTCTTAACAAGATGCAGACTTCTTCTATTACTTTAAATGTGTTTACTGTGTGTGTAAATACACTGGTCAGTTGAAGTAGCTTACCTCTCTTAACAAGATGCAGACTTCTTCTATTACTTTAAATGTGTTTACTGTGTGTGTAAATACACTGGTCAGTTGATATAGCTTACCTGTCTTAACAAGATGCAGACTTCTTCTATTACTTTAAATGTGTTTACTGTGTGTTTAAATACATTGGTCAGTTGATGCAGCTTACCTGTCTTAACAAGATGCAAACTTTTTCTATTACTTTAAATGTGTTTACTGTGTGTGTAAATACACTGGTCAGTTGATGTAGCTTACCTGTCTTAACAAGATGCAAACTTCTTCTATTACTTTAAATGTGTTTACTGTGTGTGTAAATACACTGGTCAGTTGATGTAGCTTACCTGTCTTAACAAGATGCAAACTTCTATTACTTTAAATGTTTACTCTGTGTGTAAATACACTGGTCAGTTGATCATTTTCGGGTATAATTTGTGGCCTTTTCTTCACCCAAAACTGGCAAGGGAACATTAGGATATGCCTGGGTGGTTATTATGGGCAGCTTTTTTAGTACTTGTCTACAGATAGTACCAAGCCACTTCTCCACTAAGGACCTGAATGCAACCACCTCTAATATGCTGATACGGCATCAGTGAAAGTCATCTCTTTATCACTCAAACTGGAAATCAAATATCAGTCTGGACTAGAATTAGTTGTAAAGTGGTGGAAATGAACTGACCTCTAGCTGATATAAGCTTAATATGTAATTACAAACCAAATATCTCTTCAGTACTATCTTTCTAAAAGACTTCATGGCTAGAGATCAAGAGTCAACAGACCACTTAATATTGCAAGCCTCATGGTTTGCATTATGACTTTAACCCTAACTTAACCATTCAGTTCACATTCAATGTCACAACAGTTAACTACAGTATCAATCTTAATCCATATAATGTCCAATATACCCTCCTTCCTACATGGGTTATCAACTATCTGAGAATAAGTTCTTCATTAACTACTACTATAATAATAATAATAATAATAATAATAATAATAATAATAATAATAATATTAATACCTTCATTGCCTTGAACTAATTTGCCACATTCTGCTTTTGGGGCATTGAAGTCCTCTTTATTCATAGCATAGCATTACTGAAAACAGTTGTCTATAGTAGCACAAAACACCCACGTTATTATTTAACTGGTTTGGAGGGCTATAAAAAAGGACTACTGTATGTTTAGTTTTTTTCTGCTCCAGTGCTAACACCTATAATTTCTGAGTCATTGCCCCAAATCGTTATTGACCAATTAAAGCAGTGTTCAGCATAAATGTATACTCTACTACCCTATTTGTTTATCCTGTAATTATCAAGACTCTTATAGGCATGAAGCACCATAGGCCTATTAATATCACTAAACTAAAGTACAGTAATAAAATGATGTCCTAGTTTTCACCTTGCACTCTGGCCTCAAGATAAGTGTAAGTATGGGCCTGGAAGATGAAACATTTACAGGTTACCTGTTTGCATCAGAGTCACAGGTGCCAAACTAGGGATGAATTTCTGGTTTCCCATCCAGTTGTCCAAGTTGAATTGGAATCCAATTCAAGTGCAACTTGGACAACTGGATGGGAAACCGGAAATTCATCCCTGATTTGGAACCTATGACTCAGATATGCCACAACAGATTCCTGGTGGGATTCACACTTATTCTCCCACTCATCATGAGTCAACTCTAAAGCTCCCCTCACCCTATGCCCATACAGCAACTCAAATGGTGAAAAACCTGTGGATTTCTGGGGTACCTCTCTGCATGCAAACAGCAGATGGGGCAAATATTTGCCCACTGTCTCAAACTGGTCTGAAAATGCCCGTAGCATGGTTTTTAGTGTAGAGATTAACCTCCCCACAAGATCATTAGTCTGGAAATGGTAGGGGGTGGTCTTTTAGGTGCTTCACCTGACAGCACTCCCACAGACAAGCAGCAGGTCTGACATGACATTTGCACCTTTGTCACTCAGTATTTCTATCAGGAAGCCTACCCTGCTGAAAGTCTCTAACAAAGTATATACCACCTTCTCTGCCTTGATGGAGGACAAAGCCAGGGTATTTAGTAGCATAGTCTCCTACCACCAGGATATACTTCTTCCCTGTTGAACTTGGGGTACTCAAAAGCCCCAGAATATCCATAGCTACCCTCTGAAATGTCTCCTCAGTCACAGGCAAAGGCATCAAAGGAGCTTTGACCTTGTCTCCTACAGTACCCTGTTACATCCCTAACAATCTCAGGCCAATAAAAGTTCTGCATAATACATCTCTTGTACACTTTATGCTCATAATACTGCAAAAGGAATGCGTTGGGCTATGGCTAGAAGTGTCAGACAGTAGGCTCTAGGCACTACCAACTGCTATATTACCTCACCCTCTAGCCCTCCATCAGGGGTCCAGGCTCTATGCAGTAACCCTTTGTTCCAGTATACAGACTCCCCTCTTCCTTGAGAATCAGGTGCCTCCCTAGCTATCTCCCTGAAGCCTCTTAGTGTAGGGTCTGAGAGCTGAGTCTGGCTCAACTCTGTCTTTGTAACCCTTCCCAGATCCCTTTCCACAGGAAGTCTGGTATCCTCTGACAGTGGGCCTCACTGTCAGCCTGGGTAGTACCACTTACCTCTGCCTTTGCAGTCACTCTGTCTAAGGGAACATCAGTACCTACCAGCAGCTGTGGCTCACCTTCAGACTCACTACTATATGGTAGCTCCCTCCCTGACATAGCCACCTCACCAGCCCTGGCTTCAGGTGTGGAGTCTGTCTGGGTCTACCCTAGGCAACCAGATCCATATGCCTGTCTCCATCCCTGACTGCATGTAACTGCATGCACACAAGGTACTGCATTATCAAAATCATTCCCTATCAAGACATCTGCAGGGATATCCTCAAACACACCTACTTGCTTGCTTCCTTTTCTACCCTCCAAGTCAAAGTGAACCCTGACCAAAGGCAGTTGGAATGGGGTCCCTCCTACACCTCTGACTGGAGTGGACTGCCCAAACAAGTACTGCTCCTCTTTAACCACTGCAGGCTTTACAATGGTTATGTCAGAGGCTGTGCATCTCATAGCAGTGGCCTGTTTTCCATCCATTAAGATAGGATATGACCTCTGGTGATAGTTTGGTAGCCCTGTTGTCTCCAGACAAATTACCAGTGGCATACTGCTATTGCCACTTGCTGGCTCCCCCAGCTTTTATTCCCTACCATGCCTCTGTGGACAACTGTATGATATATGGCCCCACTGGTTACATTTAAATCATTTAACCCTTGATCCTGGCCTTTACCTGAACTAGTGGCTTCCCCTGTTACTGGTGGTTTCTGTTGGGATGGTTTTGGTTGCTCACCATGGATACCCTTATATCCATGCACAGCACTAGGTATCCCCTTCTTGTGCAGTGATACCCTGCTTGCTAAGTAGAGATCCCGCTTTTTCCCTGGCTCAAATGCAGAGTTACACTCGTGATCTGCCAACCATATTCTCATGTCCTCAGGCAAAAAAACGAAGGGCTTGTTGCCTCACCAAAAGGTCCGCCAGCTCTTTAAAAGTTATGACCTGACACCCACTCACCCACCTATGAAAATAAGTGCTTAATTCATCAGTATAATAGCACACACTTTCATCTGCCTTGCATCTATGCTCACAAAACATTTTTCTGTAAGCTTCCAGTGTTAACTTAAAAAACTCAAGTAAACATTTCTTTACTTTATTATAGTTTACATAATCAATATTAGACAATTTAGAAACAGCAGTTACAGCCTTATCATGGAGTAAGGGGTCAGGAACTTTACCCAGAGTCCTTGGTCAACATTATACTCTTTACATAGTCTTTCAAATATATGAAAAAATATATCAAAATTATCACTCTCTGTAAATTTTGGAAGAAATTTACTGACCTTTATTACTTCTGGGGTTTGGTTATTCCCTTCCCCATTTCCTCCATGACCCTGCGAAGAATCAGCATCTCCCTCTCATGTTGACTCTGCTTTTCATTTTCTTCAGCCTTGAAATTCTGCAGTCTCCCTGCTGATTCTAATTATGTCTGTTTCTCCTGCCGCAGTCTCTCTGCTGATTTTAATTTGAAGCATTTAGCCTCTAGTTAAAGTCTCTAACTCCAGATGGATTTTAAGTCCTCTGAGGAAAAGGTGAACTGTCCTGTTTCTGAGGGCTGTACAACTCACCAAACTGGTTGTCCTCCTGGTTGCTGGTCTGAGCTGTAAGTAAGGCTTACATTATTTCCTCTTTAGTCAGGTTGGCATACACCAGTCCTTTGGCATCACACACCTTGGTCAACTGATTCTTTGAAAGCTTACCATAATTTGGTGATGACATCTCTGTCTACTTTCCCTGACTAAATTAAACTAACAGAAAAATAAACAAAACTGTTGTGAAATGAAACTCTGTATGTTTACCTTGTGGCTGCTGAGAGTACACCCACTTTCAGTGACAGCTGCCTACTGGCTACAGAAGTTCAATTAATATCCCACCACTGCCACCAATATGTGATGCTCCCCACTCTGGGCCAGTAATTAAGGAGCCTGAATCCTCAGAACTGGCACTAGAGAGGAACATTCATTTGGAACAAAATGGATACACCCAGTATTTCCAGATGCATCTCTTGGCATCAAGCACAATTTCCATTAAGAGCAAACAGGGAACACACTCAGTCCGGGGTTTGGTTTTCTCTATCTGTCTCCCTCCAAGTCCCCAGTAAGACTCCCCACTGACACAGCTCTAGAGTTGAGACCACAGCTGAGTGTCCAAGCCAAGTTCTCTGCCGCTCTCTCTGTGAAACTAGTACTCCATACCCCTGCTCCAAGCAGCTAACATACACATTCTTTGAGATTATGTTGCATGTACTACAGTATGACAGCTAGAAACATTTTAGATGCAAACCTAAATTTATTTAACAGTACAGTGATATTTTGTAAAAAAAAAATCGTTATTCAACAAATGGATCTGATTAAAAACTTTAAATCTAGTTATCATTAAATTGGTGCTGAGTTCCCCATAACAGCTATCAATCATGCAATATCATGTAATATAGACACATAATAGGTTCATAGAAGATTACTAGGCTAACAGCTCAAGAGCCCTTACATGGTCACCCAATATAACCCGATTTTACCCAGTATGTGGCCCCTAGGGGCAGGAGGAGGGCATGGGTTTGTGCCTGTGCATTGAGTATTTCACATATTGCTCCTGCCCATAAGGGACTCAGGCGCTGCTCCAGGTGAGAATTTACAATTCCTCATCCATTGAGCCACATTGTTCTTGTAAAGGGTCAGAGAATTATAAACTCAGATCTGACTCTTAGATTAAATTACTAGCAACAATGTTCATGATATCTGCTATCATATTTTCAAAGAACTGTACTTACCATATCAATTCTAAATATAAGTTCAAATCAAAATTCTAATAAAGCGTGACAGTGCATTTCTGCAATTGCTGTTACTCTCAGGCACATTGTAATTTGAACTTTAAATTTATTTTCTCTTCACATTGTATTTCTAACAGTGTGCATGCCACCTCAACAAAGTGAACTATACTGCATTGATAAATAATCCTGCACAATCAACACATGCTGCTATTAATATACTGGGAAAAGATCATCTTCTAGTTTTTCCTTTTTCTTCATAGAGATACTACAGTTATTTTTAAGATGAGTTCTAGCCTTAGGCTACAAAACTGGTTTTACAGTTAACCTTCAAAGGTTCATAGGTATATACAAGGCTAATGAAAACCAGGGCTTTTATAAGCCAAGCCTTGCAACCAAACCCAATTGCATCCCTTGGTAACGTGCATCTTAATTGGGGGAGTATGTTTGTTAGGAGGTTGTTAAAAAGTTATGTGGGGAGGTATGTTAGTTAGGGAATGCTCACTGTTGGCATCAATCTGTAACAGGCATGGGGGTCAGCCCAGGGATGAATTCATAATTTTCCATCAAGTGCTTGTTATGGAACATTTACTGTCAGCCTCTGTCTATAAGAGAAATGTGCACCAGGGCAGGGATGAGTTTGTGATTTCCCATCCGATGGTCATAGGGTTAGGGATGGACTCTGCTTTAAATGGATGGGGAGAATATTCCAGGGCATGGGGATCCTTTGAGTCATATATCTGTCTCACCAGCATGTTCTGTTCATGTCAAAGCAAAGTTCAAATGCCTGGATCTAGTGTTTCTGTCACTGCTCATTTTGTGGCTGTTCAAAAGCTCCATTGCCTCTCAACAACCTGTAGGAGACTGAGTATAGTGACAGGGCTCTAAGGTGATCTATACAGGACAGTTTGTTAATACCCTGGATTCTCTTGGTGAGGAACCTCTGTGGGCATTCCAACTGTTGCATATGTCCAGTCAGGGACATGCTGAAGGGGGCACTGAAATCAATGATGGGTCTGATAAGTGAAGAGTTGAGTGGTACTCTAACTTCCTTGGACCTTGATGTCATACCCTTACTTATAAGTTGGGCAACACCGAATGACTTTCTTACGACCTTGGCTACATGTTGATTAAAGAAAAGATTACTGTGTAATAAGTTCCCAGATCTCCCAGAGCAGATAAATTAGTAACCTTGTTTTTCTTTCAAAAGGAGTTAGATGCAAAGTAATGTGCTTTTAAAAAGCACATCTTTCATCACATTTTTTAATTTTAGAAGCAGAATCGTAGGGACACCATACAGTCTATCAAAAGCAAATACTTTTAAAAGTTAAAACTGCTTTCAAAAATCACTTTTCAACTACTATGGTTTTAGGTTGTATGTACCTTAAACAAAACAAAAAAAAATCATTTAAAGAGTTTTTTCCTTTGCTTTCCTAAATATCCACCCTTAGCTGACATAGCACTGGGCGGCCATGTTGGTGCAGCGTTTAGCTTTCTCGCCTCACAGCAAGAAGCTCTCTGGTTCGATCCTTGGCTGGGGTGCCTTCTGTGTGGAGTCTGCATGTCCTCTTTGTGGTCATGGGGGTTTCCTCAGAGTGCTCCAGTTTCTTCCCACATCCCAAAGACATGCTGGATTGGACATTCCAAATTGGCCCTAGTGTGTGTGCCTTCCATGGAAGGTTGGGTGTCGGGCTGGCAACTCGACACCGTAAAAAAAACTCTACTGCCAAGCATGCCTCTTTGTTAGCTAACCAGTATTCCTTCTTAGCTGTGCCTGTCTTTTCTTGCTCCCACTTTTTCCTGCACTAATACTAATTTCAAGATAACATAAAGTATATTATACCCGACACTATTCAAAATATCTTGCTGACTAATGCACTGGGTCACAAACATTATCAATAAATAAATATAAAAGTATGTTCTCTTTTGAGATAATGCTTATTGCATGTAATACTCCAGATCACACACTCTTTATGTGTATATCTGACAGTATTCGGAAGGGGTTCTGGAATGTTAAGCAGTGGTTTTATGAGATCAATAACAGTGGGAATCTATAACTTGCAAACTAAAGTTCAGGGCAAATCTTAAGATCTAACATAGAAAATAAAACAAAGCAGTATAGACTATTTTATCAAGGATAACTTGCTTTGTGTGTAGGTCTGGAATGTTTATGTAATGCAAAAATCATCAACAACATTTGGACTTGAAAAAGGCAATATGGAGAAAGAGATTAGTGACATGAAGGGCCAATCTTGTCTCCTGAACCTGATTGAATTCTTCGAATCAGTCTCCAGAGCTGTGGACGAGGGTAAGGCGGTCCATGCAGCCTATCTGGACTTCGCCAAGACCTACGACACCATCCCCCACTCTGGAATCATAGATAAATTACTAAGCTGGGCATTAATCTCTATGTCACTCGATGGGTTGCCAACTGGTTTACTGACAGAACCCACACTGTAAAAGTAGCTGACTCCAAATCAAGCTCCAGACAAGTGACAAGTGGAGTACTTCAGGGTTCAGTCCTGGGACCGCTCTTGTTTGACATCTACTTCTCTGAAGTACAGGCCAACACTAAGGGACTCTGGCTAACAAAGTTCGCAGATGACTGCAAACTGGGAGCCATTATTGAATCCCCAAATGATGTGGATATTCTACAAAAGGGCCTTACAGAAGTAGAGGGTCTATATCAGAACATTGAAGTATTAAAACTTCGAACGCTAAGAATAGCGAAGCTGCAGAACAGCAAATTCTTTCCTCGGGAAAGAATTCAGTTGACTGTTTCTGTGGCTTTGCTATTCTTAGCACTGTGGTGGAAAGTTACGAGTTGGGTTCAGGTAAGTGTGCGATTGTTTGTACGTTAGGGTTAGGGGTGGGTTACGTGAGTTCGGGTTAGGGTGCGGGTTAGGTGTGTGTGCAATAGTGACAGACTTTAGGGTTAGGGACGGTTTAAGTGAGTTAGGGTTAGGGCACGGGTTAGGTAAGTGTGCGATACTGATGGACCTTAGGGTTAGGGGTTGGGTTAAGGTAAGTGGGTAGATAGTAGTGTATGTTTAGTTTAGTGTAGCGTTAGATGTAGGAATTTAAGTGTGTGTTTGTGGTTGCTGTTTGTTTGATGTGCTTGTGTTGTGTGTATGTGTTTCAGAGCAGCAATTTTTTTCCATGGGAAAAAATTCGCTGTTCTGAATGTTCAATATTTTCATGTTTAGATGGTTTGAGGGCCGATGAAATAGTGTTCGCTATTTTCATCTTTCGATAGCGTGATATAAACGTGAAACAGATGCTTGGTGCCAGAGCCATGGGCTCAAGCTCAATGCCAAGAAATGTATAGTTATTTCCTTTGGGAAAAAAACATGTACTCATGAATTACCACATAGGTTGCAGTACACTAAACACTGAAAGTATGATAAGATTCTTAGGGACACAGGTGGACAGTGGTCCCACCTTCAATAACCACATCGCCACAACAGTCAAGAAATCCTTCTATGTGGCACACCTCATCACTAAGGGCTTTTCATCCAGAAAAAAGGAGGTCATTGTCCCACTATACTCATCCCTCATTAGACCCATTTTAGAATACAACTCCTTGTTTGGTATGTACAGCTCAAGACATCTGCAACAACTGGAAAGGCTGCAGAAATGCTTCACTAAAAGAATCACAGGCCTAAAGCAGATGCCCTATGCTGACCGTCTAAAAAACTCCAGCTATACTCTGTCACATATCGTTTACTCAGAGGCGATCTCTGCTTAACAGAAGGCCATGTCAAACCCAGAGTTGTTGGACATGCTACACTTAAAGAAATCCCAATCCCTCAGAGCCACATGCTCCAGGGATCTAACACTTGTCATCACAATGAACAAAACATGCTGGAGGGATAGGTTCCTGACCCAGAGACTCCCCAGACTCTGGAATAGACTGCCCATACATGTCAAGCAGAGCGCCTCTTTGGCCCTCTTCAAAAGGAACCTTGATGATTGGATGGGAGATAGTAAATTCACCCCAGGGATCCCATCAGTGACAGACAGGGGTCCAGGGAAGTAAATATTGTGGGAAGAAATAGCCAGGGAATTGTTGTGGCTAGACTTGTATAGGCCCTAGGGCAGGTAGCCTAGTACCAACCTATGAACCTATGAGCGGACAGGTGATCCACTGGCGACCCCTAAAAGCCGAAAGAAGAAGAAGAAGCAGAAGTTGACATAACACTCATTTACTTTACAATCCTGCTTCTATGTGCAACTTGAATCAAGTTCAAATCAACATGCACAACCAATTTCTGAACATGCTCATACCCACATTGCACTTTCTTTCTTTATTACTCTTAAATTCACATCACAGTATTGACACAAATACATCCAAAATTATCCTCTGTTGTCTGCAACAATCCACTCCTCATTTCCAGCTTGAAAATAGCTGATGAAGTTTTTAACACTCTTAATTTTAACCACACGCTCAACGCACACCATGTAGTCACTGTGAACAGTAGACTGATACCTTCAACTATGGGAACCCAGTTACTGGTGAAGGGTATCTCAAGGATGTAAATAGCTCAGAAGTGTTTCTTATCTACAGTTAAACATTTCCAGAAGAGGTCTTGTGTATAATAAATTGTGTCCAATCAACATGATTATGCCATTAATTAAAAAAAATATTTTTCTTTTCCAGGCAAGGTAGTTCAGTTAATCAATGTTTTACTCCAACCTCTGTTGACTGCTTGAAACAAACCACAGAATTACTGTTGCTTCAATGGAAAATAATACAAAACTACAGATTTACTATTATTTCAATGGAAAATAATGTATACCTTAAAACAGGAAACAAAGCACAGGAAAAGCACATATATTTTCAATGCTTTATATTGCAAACAGATGAAAAATGTATATAACTCACCGAATCCTGCACTATAATTTCCTAAAATGTTAATACATAAAGTTTTTAATAAACAATAGTAGGTCTGCAACAGATGCATTATTTTAGTCATATAATGCCTTAAATCAGATATTATTATTAATTTGCCTGACTTGATAAATGTGAATTTGCAGTCTTTTCACCCAAAGCAGGCATGGGAAGAGGCAGGACATATGAAGGCATTCATTAAAGGTGGCCTTTTTGATACTTGCATTACTGTATACAGGCAGCGGCAAGTCCCTTCTCCGCTAAGGCCCTGAATGCAATCTCCATTACAGGACAGTAATGCTGATGCAGAGTTTCTGCAAACAGTTTCCCTCTCAAACCAACATGAGAAGTTTGGACTGCGTTTAAATGTTCACTTGTGCAACTGAACCTAACCTCTAGTTGATAAGAGCCTAATATGTAACTACAGGAAAAATATCTGTTTAATACTACCTTTCTAAAAAAACGCATAGCTAGGATCAAAGAAATGATGGATCTCCTTCTTTTAGAAATCCTGAGAGTGCACTTTGTTTATAGCTTTGCCTAAATTAAACAACATAAATTTAATTATTTTATCTGTAAAATATTAAGCAATATTCAAAAAGGTTAAGGTACCTCTTTTTTCATCTAGCTAGTGTGTGGTTATGAAGCTGTATAAAGAAACGCTTGAAGCAGATCATACTAGGAGCCAATACATATTAAAAATATAATGTGCTTATTGACTAGATTTATGATATGAGAAATGAAATCTCATACTGCACCCCTCAGGCATCATGGTCTGCCTCCAAGGGGCTGTTTATGGTTCCACAGGTATTTTTAGAAACTTCTAGTTACTGACCCATGATCAGTCTTACATTTTGTGTTCGTGGTTTTGTCTTGTTTCACTTTCCAACCATGTTAATATATTTACATTTGTGTACTTTTTATTTTATTGTTTATTTATTTATTGATATTTTTAATTTATTTTGTGTATTTTTGGTAGAAAGAGTGTTTTTAGTCATTTAGATCATATTACGTATTTTACAAATTATTTTATATATTTTTCCATTTATGTTCATTTAAGCATATTGAGTCATTGATATATGCCATGCTTGTCTAATTTATTCACTTTTATGTCACATTTTTATATAGCTTACTAAAGTCTACACAGACCACCTCTACCATCCTTTTCTGTTTAACTGCCCTGGTTACCCAATAAAATAACTCTGTTACAATTATTTAGCATGACATTAAATTTGTGAAATAGGCTGCCTTTGGTCTTGAGATATTTTAAAATGATTTCCTTCAGTAATTCCATAAACTTTCATGTGATCAATGTCACTACAAAAACGTTTTGATTACATCATTAAATATAAGGAATTTTACTATAAATAAATAGTCTTCTCTCTTTATTTATTTATTTCAAGAGAAATAGGGTGCATTAAACATGAAGAGATACATAGTTTAAAGCATGGCTCATGAGTGTGTAGGAAAGATTATAGTTCAGCAGTGACTAACAGCATAAATTAAATAGTTCATAAAGATGCACTGAACAGTTAACAATATCATTTGTTGGCAAGGATATATAACTCTAAGTAGTAATAAGAAAGTGGAGGTGAGTAGTATATGTCTGCACAGGTAGTATGAACAATAAGCTGAATTTGTTGTTCAAGTCTTATACTGACTGAGTCTTTTGCAGGCTGCAGCAGGAAGTGCCGGAGTTCATGCCACGCCTTTTTGAATGCTCCAATAAAACAGGTCGGTTTATTGTCACAGAGGTAACAGATTTCACTCAAGATGACCTGGATGAGACTGATGTCATGCTGCTGGATACATGGGACCAGGTAAGAAAGGCAGCATCATAATATACTGTGTAGCATATGTGGAATCAACTGATTATATTATATTAAAGGATAACTAGGTCCTAAACACATTTATTTTCTCAATGTGTGTTTTCCTCCCAGTAAAATGATCCTCATGTTGCTCTCTCTCTCTCTCTCTCTATATATATATATATATATATATATATATATTTATATATAAATTAGGTATTTCTTCCCTTTTGTGGCATTTGTACACTCTAGCTTCCTCACTGCACACCAGATTGTGTTTGAATCAGAGGTCATGCTACTTTCTTTAGAAATTTATATCCCTGACTATTCGGTCATCTTTCTCTTCACATTTTAAGATGTTTAGCCAGTAAAAGTCCATGCAGCCAGTATTTATAACTCTCCATTCTTTTCAACCCACTGGGTCAAAAACCTATACGGTGCAAATCTAAAAGACTTGCTCTCAGTGTAAGTGTAATACACTCTGAGATCAAATCATTTGAAATCCAGTCCTTGGTGTAAGCCTGCTTTGTAGATAGCCCTTGCATTGGAGTAAGCCACTTACACCAAGAGCAAGTCTTTTGGAATGTGATCCTTGAAATCTATTTGAAAAGATGACTCTTCAGAAAGTCAAACTTCATATGACCAAGACCATATGATTGGGTTTCTGAAAGGTTGAATGAAACACCAAAAATCTACATTTTTACAGGGGGAGAGGCAAGCACCCCTGCACCCCCCCCATGTGGAGGGACTGCATCCCCCACACCCTCTACATATTATATTTACCAACTTTGAGATCGCATCACAGTGGAGAAAAGGGTATATTCTGTGATCTCCACTGTACTGTAATCTCCATACAAAAGCTTCAACATTTCGGAAAGTCGATCATATGGTGCCAACCATATGAAGTTCAACTTTTTGATTACTCGATCTTCTGAACGGGACCTGGTCCCTGGTGTGATGCCCCTGCACTGGCCCAGTAAGCAAGGAGCCTCAATTCTCACCACTGGCAACAGTGAGGAACATACACACTGGGAGGATGACAATTACACACAGTAAAGTGCATACAGAGATCACAGTCAGTCTGGTGCTGGTTTCTCCCTCTTTCTCCATATCCCCAATAAGACTCCCCACTGGCACAGGTATAGGGTTGAGATCTCAGCTGAGTGGCAAAACCAAGATCTCCAGTACCCTCGCTGTCCAAACATTGCTTCGTGTCCCTGCCCAAGTAGCTGACGCACACATACTCCTAGAGTATTGATTTATATACAAACACACACACACGCACCTGGGAAAGGCTGGCACATACTTACTAGTTATGGCCCCTTCTGTCCAGACTATAAGGTAGTTTCACAGCCACCAGCCAACTCTTATCAGCTACTTTAAGGCCCTTAACAAAGGATGTCCAGTCCTACTGTGTAATGTTACTATTACTCCAAATGGTAGTCTGACCATAAGGAAGGCTAATTAGAAGTGGCCTGTACAGTGTCAACAAATAGATATCCATGTACTCTAAGAGCTTAAATATCTCTAAACAGACCAGCCACAATTAAAAGGTCTAATATATTTAATAATAAATAATAAAAGAACAAGACAATAATCAGTAAGTAATTAGTTACATCAGAGTTTAAAATCATAGGAAATAGTTAAAACAACACTGCAGGACAGTCTCAAATAAATAAAGAAAACATCTAAGCTACACTTTACTATATTCCTATCTGAATCTAAAAGAGTTACTATGCCCTAAAAAAATTACTTACAGCAAGGCAAGTGCAGAGGTGGTGATGAGTGGATGTTGTCAGGTCAAAGACAAATACAAAATGCACAGTCTCTCTCTTGAGAGAGTTCTTAAATTAATATCAAATATTACTGCTGGGTTAGTTTGGATGACATCACTTTTTGTCATGTGACTTCAGTTCCCAAGCTAACCCCCCTTTGTCGGAAACTAACAGAATTTTAACATCTCCCTGTGAAAAATACATATCTCTCATATGTTTGCAGATCCTTTAAGTCATAAAACAATAAAACACTTCTACATCTCAAACCTAGTAATTACTTCTCTTTCAAGACAATACAAAAACTTCTAGCTCTAGAGATTGTGTCTGCTACTGCACTGAAACTGAGAGATATCTCTTTTATTAGATGGTTATGAAACAATTTAATTTCAACTATTTTCCCTGAATTCTTTTAAGTCAACCTCCTGTGTTCCACTTTCTATTAAACATATACATCTAAACAGTCACAATAGTGCAGGTACATTCCTGTTCTATTCCAACAGGGCATGTTGTGGTTACATTTTAGCTCAGCACTTTACACACACTTCTGTATAAATCATATCAATATTCACAAGTGACATAGAATTATTTACAAAATTCCAGATAGCTGGGCTGGCAGTATTTCCCTTTGTCACACCTGGTGTAAGCCTGCTTTATAGACAGGCCTTGCACCAAAGTAAGTCCCTAGTGAGGTCAGGTCTGACAATGCATCTTATTAGCAGCTTATTCCCATGTCTCTAACCTGAACACTGCATTGTCAGACCTGACCTCACTTAGTGTGGTCCCTACCACAGTAGCATGGGAACACCCTAACACACATACACATACACACACACATGCACGCACATATCCTAGCAGCCACAAACCAGCTCCTACACACAGTTATGCTCATAGAAACTCTCACACACACACACACACACACACACACACACACACACACACACACACACACACACACACAAGCTCGCATAATTATCTCTTGCAGGGTGACTGCCTAGACATGCACACACACACACACACACACACACACACACACACACACACACACACACACACACACACACACACACACACACACGCACACACACACACAGCTGCAATATACATACCTGCAGTTGCAGTATGAACTGCAACCATTCCCATCAGTTTAACAGTTTCAAATGACAGCATTCACCTTTTCATCCTAGTGAAAAAATTAACACAGTAAAGCAATTCTCTGCATCACCCACTACATTAATCTGGTGCTTGCACAATTTCTGCAGACAGTGCATGGGTCTGCTGTACTGACGCATTTGCTTGTGGCTTCTCAGTGAGACTGTTTGCTCTGCTACAGCTACTGCCAGTAGAAAAAAAAAGTAGTAGGAAAGCAGTCTGTAAATTACTTAGGCTTACTGCAATACAGAAATCTGTGGAGCTGAGGCTTCCACGCTGATGTAAGCCTTTCTGAATCCCTGGAAAAGGAGACAGACTAGAGAGGAGAGAGTTACTGGACATAGACAGACTAGAGAGGAGAGAGTTACTGGACATAGATGTAGCTATGCATACACCATGTGTGGCTGTGTGCATTTTGTTTTCAAATAATTTTAAAGTAAATGTTCAAACAATGCATTTTTATTTCACTTATTTTTCTCCTGGAAAGCCTGGTTATTTTCTTTCTTTCTGTTTTTTTTTGCTTAAGCTTATTTCATATTTTTCATTAATTAAAGAAAAAAGAATGATAACCAAAACATACACTGCCCACTAAAAGGGGGTGGAATAGTGGACTGGTGGAATGACATTGGAAGTGTAGGGGCTGCACCGCGGAAGTTAGTACCTACAAATCAAAAAAAGAAAAAAAATTGGCTATGCCTTGTCTCTGGAATGAAGTTTCAGATACCCTGTAGGGAGATTAACAAAGATTGTTAAATGTTGCTGCTGTTTTAGGTAAATGCAAAGAAGAAAGTGAGCATGATAATCTAATCAGAATATATTACTGGAAAGAGAAAACCCTCTCACAAAAAAAGGAAAAAGAAGAATTCATGTCACTTTGTGCAACTTATCAGGGCATTTTGAATTAGAACAAAATAAAAATTATTTCGTACTACTTTAGAGTGATGCATGGTCATTCATATAACATATAACTTAAATGATAAGATGGAATATAAATACGAGGTGTACTGAATTTAAATGAATCACCCAAATGTTGGCATTCATGTCAACCACAAAACATAGACTTTGCAAACATTGACAAGCTACTATGCCATAGTCGTGTGTGTGTGTGTGTGTCTGTGTGTGTGTGTTTGTGTGTGTGTGTGTGTGTGTGTGTGTGTGTGTGTGTGTGTGTGTGTGTGTGTGTGTGTGTGTGTGTGTGCGTGTGTGTGTTTTAGGGAGCTGTTTCTGATACTTCATTCAGGTTTGCTGCATTGCAGAATGCAGCCACAAATAAGAAGTGTTTTTTGTATTTGTTTTTCATTGTTTTAATAGCAAATGTTGTATGCTACTTTAAAAGCCAGATGTTGGAAAGGTATCATTATAGTCACTAAAATAAGATTGCAAAAGTCACAACCCAGCAGCTTTTTAAAAGGCATTACTCTTATCAGCACACCACACATAACTAAATAAAGTATTTTTGTAGGGGCAAGTATCTCACATCACATCCTCTACATCCTTATATATTAATATAATAAACTATAAGGCTACCACTACTCAGTGAAAGAAAATATTCCCATAATTGTGATAAAACAGGGAGTTATAGCACAGTGGGATTAATATGATGAAATGCACAAGCAAGCAAATAATACAGCCATACTTATATAATGTTCCTTATACATTCTGTATGCACTAATTGTCATTACGTTTTATCCATTCTATAGGATTAGTAATGCAATTGCTTCGCTGAGTTATTAGTAACACATCATTGTCTGATGCAGGTACACTTCCAGTGCTTGTCATTCCACATTTTCATCCAGCTAATTTTGAATAGTGCCAAATTTATGCATGCAAACAATACTATGCTTCCACTCAAGTGGTAGTACAAGCCCACTGGCACATCTTGTTAATTAGTGTCTGTTCACATCTCACTAGATGCTGGACACGAACCAGTATGTGTAGTTTGCTGAGTGGGTTATGCTATAATTTGATACAACACAGATAGCCACTTTTTATTACATTTCAGTCATTGCATTTTAAAGTTGTGCAGATTAATGAAGCTGTTCCTTTGCGTGTAGATGTTCCAGAGGATGGCAGATCATTGTTGCATGCCTATATTTTACTTTTATGGATATTGCATGATTGGATTAATTCTTTCTTTTAATTTATTTTTTTCACACCTGTAGATTTTCCTGTGGATTGGAAAAGATGCAAATGAAACAGAGAAGAAAGAAACCCTAATAACTGCCCAAGAATACCTGAAGACTCACCCTGGTAACAGGGATATTCACACCCCCATACTCATCATTAAACAAGGATTTGAACCTCCAACTTTCACGGGATGGTTCTGTGCCTGGGATCCACAGAAATGGAGTGTAAGTAACTGATAGCCCCAAGATAGTATGCCTGCAGTATTTTCTGACCTTAACGACAGTATTAAGTAATCTGTCTGAAGTAGATTTGCAATAGGAGATAACGTTAAAAGATAATCCTGCAACACCAGATTTCAGTGTGCAAAGCTGCAAGCTGAGATAGCACTTTGAGCATACAAGTAAAATAGGACTGCACAAACTTGTAAGAGAAACAAAAAACAAACTTTTAAACATCCAAGAAGCCACCAAAGCCACTGCAAGACACATTGAGTTTAATATAAGGTATAAACTGATAAGCGCTTTCATCTTTACACAATAGAAAGACTTCATCAGGTAAAAAAGCACAGAAGAACAGATTATTTAAAATTCCCTCTATGAAGTCACATGGCCAGTAGCTGTTTTCTTAAAGTTACAATGTGCCATTTGACTATTACAAAAGAAACTAAAACCACCTAATCCCACAGCCATCTAAATAAAAATCATCTAGATAAAAGCAATTTTTAACAGTAATTACTAAAACTATCAATACACTTAAAAAAATACATTTGTCATTGATAGACTTTAAGTTTAAACAAACAAGTAATAGAAGAAAGTACATTCAGACCTGGGCTGTTGCTTGAATTAAAATGAAGCTGCCACATTAACTCTTTCTTTTCCAGCAGCAACTCCCAGCCACCCCCCCCCCCCCCATAGTTCAGTTATGCCTGTTGAAGCACTGTGAATTTAAATTCATGTTCCGGGCAAGACATAAGGTGCTTGGACAATGCATTAAATTTACTTTTGTTCCATATTGCATATAAATGTTTATAAATTCTGTCTTTTAACATATGTTCAGTCTTTCCAACATAGAAACTTACGCAGCATTTGACATACGGCTAAATAAATTACCACTTTTGACATACAGTTATACCTACCCTTGACTTTAAGGCATTCTTCCTTTACTATAAAGGTGTTGCCACAATAAATGTTTCTGCAGAATGTGCAATTACCACATTTAAACATACCATAAGTGTGTTTCTAATTGTTTTCCTTAACAGTGAATTCACAAATATTCTTAAACTAAGTCCCTTTCTGTAAATAACCAAAGGGCTGTTGCCAAGTTTTTCCTTGACATCTTTATTTTTATTAAAAATAGTCCAGTTTTTATTCAAGACCCAGTTGATGCAGTTGTGGTCTACAGAAAAAGTAGTGATAAAACTACCCTTGTAGTTTGGTTTCTCACCCATGTTCAAGGGATGGTGTAAACCAGCAGTTATAATGTCCCCTTCTGTCCTAAAAGGTTCCCCATTAAGAATAGGGGTGAAGTAGTTGTTGCCCCTTTTCATCACCACTTCATTCATGGAGCATTCAATAAAACTTTCTGGATGTCACCTTTTTAAAAACATTTCTTTTAAGTTGTTACACTCATCCAGAAAGTCAGAAAACACTGAAACAATAGATGCTTGTCTAACAAATTGGCCCTTTACTACAGCTTTTATTCTGTATTACAGGATGTGAGCTGGAATAGTGCAATAAAGAATTACAGTAAGTCAGTTTCCTATACGTTTTGGAAATAATTTTCCTGCTGTTATAATACTTTTCCCATTTTACATCCAGGTAAGAAGTTCATCACACCTATGTCATGAGTAAATTCAAGAATTCAGTGGTGCTGTTTAAATATTCTAGGAATGGGAGGAATATTATTATTGTCTTCCTTCCATGCAATAAAGATATCATCCAGGAACCTTGTATAGAGGCACCATGATTCCTTACACATACTGTTCAGGACAACTTGTTTTCCCACATTGACATATAGGTACCCACATGTGGATCCCATAGCCACCCCTTTCTCCTGAAGAAAAAATAAAAAAAATTAAAAGAACAAAAAATGAGAAAACTTGGAAAGGATAGACTAGAGTATATTTATAATAAGGCCTATCCCATCCCACTCCTTCTCAAGAGTGGGTAACAACATAGCCTATCAACACTGTGTTTTTTAAGTGTATTGACAGTTTTAGTACTGACTGTTAAAAAATTGCTTTTATCTAGATGCTTTTTATTTAGATGGCTCTGGGATTAGGCAGTTTTAGTTTCTTTTATAATATTAGTTAAATGGCACATTGTAACCTTAAGAAAACAACTACTGGTCATGTGACTTCATACAGTGGATTTTAAATAATGAACAACACACTCACAAGAGCAGCAAAGCAGCAAAATAAAGTTAAATTCGACAGTCCAGTCCAATCCAAAAAAAGAAGATTTATCACGTTCTAGCTCCTCGGCATTCACTGTCTTCAATGGAATACATTATCATACTTGATTCACACTATATATACAGTCAATTACATCTATTAACCAATTAATTACAGCATCAATTAATTAATAAGCACTTTCCAATTACAATAAGCCTTCAAGCCATCAGGATTTAAAGTTCCAAATTTTAAAACAAGTAGGACTTCCTTATGTAGAAGCCTCTCTTTAAAGTTCCAAATTTTAAAACAAGTAGGGCTTCCTTATGTAGAAGCCTCTCTTTAACTTTTATCATAATTTTCTCTAAAATAGTGCCCTGCAAACCATTCAGGTTACTACCCTTATGACATTTTTCATGTGACTTCATACAGTGGATTTTAAATACTCTGTTCTTGGGTGCTTTATTTATCTGAAGCACTTATCTGTTTTTAAACGTTGTATTAAATTTGGTGTGTCAAGCAGTGGCTTCTGCGCTTTCTTGGATTTTTAAAACAGGATTGGAATTCTGGTCCAGATCTCACAAATTAGACCTTTGTAATGAAAAGCTTTTTACTTATTCATATTACACACACACACACACACACACACACACACACACACACACACACACACACACACACACACACACACACACACACACACTTATTTTTGAAAGCAGCAATGCTTTTAAGCGTGATGGGTACTGTGCAAGTCTCTTTACTATAATCTTAGAACTGGGCATAGAAATGTAAACTTGACGCCACATAAAGACTTCTTGGACCACATTCTGTGCTCATTTTCCTGTGTAATGGAAAAACTTCAAATACTACTTAACCAAAATCAAAGTGTCTACACATAGGAATTGTCTTATATTCAATTAGTTTACAGTTTTGGAACATGAATTCTCTTCAGAAAAGTTGATCTAAATGACTACCGGCAGTTCAATGAAAAAAGTCTTAATTTTTTCTCCTTCCGGAAGCTATCGACATTGTATTTTCAGATCGTGTCCTATTTTTTCCACACATCATTCTTAAAGATGACAGTCTTGGGTTGAATGGATTAACCTGAAGAAAATGATTTTTATCCTTTCCTCCTATTTTCTTGACAACTAGTCTTTCTTTCTTTTTATGCAGCATCTGATAAAGACATTGTGACATCTTTGTCATCCTCCTTTTAACTTATAATAGCCTAGCTCCTTTAAAGATAAGGTCCACAGAACTGCACATCCTGCTATAAGGAGTTTACCTGCTGTCAGTAAAGACAAAAAGATGTTTTTATTCTATATTTTGATATATTCTTATGCATCACACTTTCTCATCTTTCTTGCTTTTATTTTGCAAAGGGGATCCAGTATCTGTCTGCCTAGGACGACATGATCGACAGACCACAATGCTTTGCCAGAGATGGTCTGCATCTATCACCCATAAGATTCAGGTTACTGGCTAAGGCTCTTGCCACCCCTATAGTGCCTTTTTAGGCAAAGTTCAAAGGACAAAACCACCACCATAACAAGTACAACCATGCAAAATCTGAAGGTAATGCTACTCAATGCTAGAAGTCTAAATCTCAAAATACACTCTCTCGAGGCACTCCTAAAAATGGAGAACATCGATATCTGTCCAGTAACTGAGACCTGGTTCAAGGCTCCAGAGAGCACCCCTGCAATACCAGGCTACAACTCTTACCACACTTTTCAGCAACCAAACCAGGACCGAAACACTAAAGGTGGAGGAGTGTCCATATTCACCAAGAATATTCACAACAACAGGCTAGTTGCCCAACACAATGCATCTGAAATTCTCCAGGTGCAACTAACACTAGGTAAGACTGCAATCCAAATTGTAGCTTGCTACAGATCCCTCACCATGCCCCAAGATTTTCACTATGCCTTTCTCAGCATACTGGAAAATATTAAGATACAACCAAACACCCTAATACTGGGTGATTTCAACTACCCTGCCATTAACTGGGAAAACTACTTGTGTACCAACACCTTTGCCCAATGATTCTTGGAATTCATAAATTCCAATGCCCTGGATCAACTAATCCTTAGTCCCACCAGGGGCTCCAATATCCTAGACCTGGTCATTACCAACATGGGAAATTGATGCTCCACACCTATGGTCACTCCCTCGTTGGTCAGGTCTGACCATAAGCTAATCACCCTTGACGTCCACATCCCCCCCACCTCCCCGTAAGGAAACCTCCATAAAAACTTCTCCAAAGCCAACTTCATGCTACTCAAGTCAGAAGTGACAAACTTCATGACATCCATGCAGATGGAAACTGAAGGTTCGAATGCTGAATCCTACACTAAGGCACTGTACAAGCACATCCGCTCGTGCATGAATTGTGCCATCCCCAATAGAACCAAGACACTCTCCTCCAAAAAAAGGAAGCCAATCTGGTGGTCCCTTGCCATAAACAAACTTTACAACAAAAGGAAGAAACTGTTGCAGAAAAGAGGAAAATCCCAGGATGCAAAAAACTTCCCTACCAGCCTCAGTAAGAAGCTGAGATCCCTCATAAAATCCTCCAAAGCTAGTTATGAAAATAAAATTGCCAAAAGATTCCAAAGACAACCACAAGGCATTCTATAGCTACGTCAAGAATCTAAATGGCAATGCTCAGATCTGCTCTGAGCTACAACAGAATGGCATTAAATATACTGATCCCAATAATATTGCCAGTATCCTGGAAGATCGATTCAGTGCAAACTTCACCCCCCTCTCACCCCCTAAAGGGCCCATCTCAATACAGAAAGATTGCCAAATTCTGGTAATAATGGCCACACAGGTAAAAAATGCACTCTCCAAAGCTAAGAATACAGCATCCATGGGACCAGATGACATCCCAGGCTGTGTACTACATGAGCTACAAAATGAACTGGCACCTCACCTAAGTGTCATGTTTAATCATAGCCTCACCTCAGGCTTCGTGCCCAGTGAGTGGCACACAACTTACAGTTATCCCACTCCACAAGGGGGATCCACCTTGGATCCCGAGAACTACCGCCCCATCAGTCTGACGAGCCTGATCTGCAAGGCCATGGAACGTATTATCATGGAACTTATAAACAAAGACATTGGCAACCTTCAGACACTGGACCCCATGCAGTTTGGGTTCGTGAAGGGCCAATCTTGTCTCCTGAACCTGATTGACTTCTTCAAATCAGTCTCCAGAGCTGTGGACAAGGGTAAGGTGGTCCACACAGTGTATCTGGACCTCGCCAAGGCCTTTGACACCATCCCCCACTCTGGAATCGTAGATAAACTTACTAAGCTGGGCATTAATTCTTACATCACTCAATGGGTTGCTAACTGGCTTACTGGCAGAACCCACACTGTAAAAGTAGCTGACTCCAAATCCAGCTCCAGACAAGTCACAAGTGGAGTACCTCAGGGTTCAGTCCTGGGACTGCTCTTGTTTGGCATCTACTTCTCTGAAGTACAGGCCAACACTAAGGGACTCTGGCTAACAAAGTTTGCAGATGACTGCAAACTGGGAGCCATTATTGAATCCCCAAATTATGTGGATATTCTACAAAAGGGCCTTACAGAAACAGATGCTTGGTGCCAGAGCCATGGGCTCAAGCTGAATGCCAAGAAATGTATATTCATCCTCTTTGGGAAAAAAACATGTACCCATGAATTACCACATAGGTGGCAGTACACTAAACACCAAAAGTGTGAAAAGAGACTTAGGGACACAGGTGGACAGTGATCTCATCTTCGATAACAACATCACCACAACAGTCAGGAAATCATTCTATGTGGCACACCTCATCACTAAGGGCTTTTCATCCAGAAAAAAGGAGGTCATTGTCCCACTGTACTCATCCCTCATTAGACCCATTTGGTTTGTACCTCTCAAGACATCTGCAACAACTGGAAAGGCTGCAGAAATACCTCATTAAAAGAATCACAGGCCTAAAGCAGATGCCCTATGCTGATTGTCTAAAAAAACTCCACCTATACTCTGTTGCACATCGTCTACTCAGAGGCGATCTCTGCTTAACATACAAGGCCTTGTCAAACCCAGAGCTGTTGGACATGCTATACTTAAAGAAATCCCAATCCCTCAGAGCCACACACTCCAGGGATCCAAACCTTGTCATCACAATGAACAAAACATGCTGGAGGGATAGGTTCCTGGCCAGGAGACTCCCCAGACTCTTGAATAGACTGCCCATACGTGTCAAGCAGAGCACCTCTTTGACCCTCTTCAAAAGGAACCTTGATGATTGGATGGGAGATATGAAATTCACCCCGGGGATCACATCAGTTGCCCTGCTAGACAGGTGTCCAGGGAAGTAAATACTGTGAGAAGAAATAGCCAGGGAATTGTTATGGCTAGGCTTGTATAGGCCCTAGGACCGATAGCCTAGTACCAACCTATGAACCTATGCACTACTTATTTTGGTGAAAAAATACTTTCAAAATATTTTTATTATAAAATTACTCATATAGTATGATCTTAGAGCACAAATAACTAACTTTAAAGTTCATACAGTCCTATTTTTGAATAACACTGTTTGAACAAACTTTTCCAAAGCGCAGGTTACGAAAAAAATACCCATGGAATAAACTTGTTAGTGACTGAAATTATAAAGTGTAGCATACAGTAAATTTTAAATGTAATGATTATTAGACAAAAACGATGCTTTTATTACACTATTTCTCCTACTCAAAAGTTCAGCCAGTTTTTTGCATCCAGTTAAACTTTCATTTACCTGTAACATGGGAAGATGAAGAGGAATTAAATAAGTGATTGAGTTAATGAAAATATACAGTAATTAAGTGCATTATAAAAGGAAAGTAATAATTACTGCAACACATGCAGAGAGTAAATTCTTGAGACTTGGTGATTTATAGAAAACAAAAATACATTTTTATATAATGACAGGCAAGTTTTGTAAGAAAGCATTTCAAATTATCTGTGAGTGGTTAAACACTCGAAAAGGAAAGGAACTTCAGTTCTCTGAGGCATGAACTGGCATTATAAGTGGGTACTGATGCAAAGCAATAGTTTTTATATATTGGCTTATAAAATTCTTGGATATTAATTTGCATGTGTCCAAAAGACCCCAAAACAGTAAAGAAAATACACCTGGCCAGAACATGAATGCAGTTTTAAAACTGTTGATAATTTTGACTAGATTAATACTTTTGATGCTACCTAGAAGACTAAGCAACTTGAGATCAAGGAACTGTATTATGTTGTAAACGATACTCCAGATGAGAAAAGAGTTTTAGGGTTGTTAAATGTAACAATCATCAAAGCCTCTCTCTGTTGTGTAGTTTGGTAGAACCAGATACCCTGTGTAAAACATAATTTGATGAACTTGTAAATGTATTATAAACGTTGAACCTAAATCTTTGGTGAACTATAGATTGTTTTGAATTCTTGAAAGTTAATCAAGTGAAACATGAAAGCACAGCTCTCAGCTGTCTCTGATTTTGGAAAATGTCACATACTTGTCTCATATATTTGTTGTCGCTCATAAAATATTCAGTTTTTTGATAATTCATTAAGAATTATAGTCAGCCAGTAATGACAGACATTAGGCTACATACTTCTTATTCTTCAAAAAATATATCTTGATGCAAACCCGGATGCTATATTTACCTTTTAAGTGAATTAGAGTAATATTTTAAAATTGTCTAAGGTTTTTGGCCTTTGTCTTCTAATATTTTGGCTTTATTCCAGATTCTTCAGCAATGATGTTGACAGCTATGCATAAAAGTACAACAATATTGCAAAATTGCTTTGCCAGTTTGGAAAAAGGTTGGCAGATATAGTAAAGGATAGCATTCTGTGTAACTTGTAGACAGTTTTGTTGGTGTAGAGGGATAAAGCCTTGACTAATACCCTGGGTGATCAGAATTTAATTAGCAGCTCCAGTATCCATTGGAGCTGGCAGAAGATTAGAGAGCTGAAGCTCTGCCTTCTCACTTTTCTTAGGGAGGAAAGACAGAGATTATGTGACTGGTGGGGGCATGTGTCCTCTAGAATTCCAATGGAGATCAGGATTATGTCTTCGGGCCCCAGGTGTGAACACTGCAAAGACCATTCCTCGTGGCATGTAAGGGCCTTGAAAAATGTGGTGCTGACATGCTCTAGGACAGAGCTGTAACTGCATCAATCATGCCTCTGCTTGTCACAGGAGTGGATCTTGGGCTCACTTTTCCGCTTATACCTAATCAGTGCTAACAGTAGTGGGGCTACTGTTGACTCCATGCTAGCAGGATTAAACACCTGGATAAAGCTACATAAATAGTAAACACTGGGAGGAGAAGTAGCTTAGGGGAGCAATGAAACTGCAATGATCAATCCAACTGGAAGTTTCCCTATACAGATTACAAAAATTATGTGTAACCTCTGTTGTGAAAGCATGCCTAAGGGACTATACCTTCAGGGTGATGTGACACATATAATACAATAAAATATATCGCAGAAGCAAGCTAGTAGAACTGGTAAGATTTTCTAAAAGCTGATAGTATTTTTACACTCTTTAATATTATGTAGTAAACTATTCCAACTAGTGACAACCCATTCTGAAAGCCTGTAAACTGTCTTGCAGGTCCTATACATAAATCTCAGTAACTTAGAATGTGTAGTGTCCTCTCTTTTATGTAGTCCCAAACACTTCCATAGGTACATGGCTTTTGTGGCTTTATAACTAAATAAGCTATGCTTGTATCTAAAATATAAATAGACAAATGAAGTTAACCATTTCTGTTCTCCTGATCATCAAATTGCTTTATTAGTTTTTAAACCAAAGATACAAAGCATGTGTCTAGATGACCATCCAGAGAATAAATTCACAGTCTGTTACCAAAATGTATTTATTCAAATAAAATATGTCAATGGTTAAATGCTTTCATCCCTACAATTCTTGGGACTTCTTCAGAATCGTGAAAAAGAATGAGTCCACCAATGCTTAAACAATGAATTAGTTAGATCATGTGATAAGTTAACTATTGTTAAATTAAGAGGTCCATTCCAAGAAGAGGATAATTTCATTTGATATATTAGCCAAACTATCCCTTTCCTTAAAGTTGCACATCAACACTCGATGGATACTGTTAATTACCTTGACATAACCACAACCAAGGAAGTAGTAAATAGACATCAGTAAAGTAAAATATATTAATACAGAAAAATATATATACTTAATAAACAAACTTTACAGAAAAAATGACATCAGACAAGGGTAAAAAATTCCATAAATTTCCCGTCCTGTACTGCTCTAATCATTTTCTCAATAAACCCCAAATTAGTCCACTATCCCACAACTTAATAACAATCTATCACATAGTGACAACCACAAAATCCACAAACCCCCAACCAAAAATAAATCACATTTGTTTATATCAGTTTTTGGAAAATTATAACATCCATAAAAAAATCATATTTAAACTAGTTGGAGAAAAAACAAATACGTTTTGTAATCAGAAACATTCTTCCCAGAAAGACTGAATTCTAGGACTTAGAAGAAAAAGCATGCTGTATAGTTTCTTCTACTAGTAGCATAGCTAGGGTGGGAAGCAGGGGGCAACTGCCCCGGGTGCAAAGTGTTTGGGAGCACGATCAGTCATCCAAGGCTGATTCTGATAATTTTTTCTGGTATTGCATTTGCTGTTAGTTCTGAGCACTGTAGCTCTTCCTGTGTATTCTAAACTGTAGCAACTGCTTGTCACAAATGTAGTGAGCAGTTCCCTAGAGTTAAAAAAAAATGTTATTATTTTTTTTTACCTGAAACTGAGCAGTGTAGTGCTCTGTGCTGGGTATAATTTTATAGCAAAGAGTTTGCTACAGATTAAAAGAAAATTTTTTTTTACTAGCACCTGAGTGCTATAGCACTCCTTTGTGGTCTAAACTATAGCAACTGCTTGCTACAGATATAGCAAGTAGTTTGCAACAGTTTAAAAGACAGGAAAAAAAGATTTGTTTCTTTCATTTCTTCAGACCCCCCCCCCCCATAAAACACGAGGAAGTAGAGCTGTGGGTAGGGCACAGAAATGGGACCTGATTGGCTCTTGCATTTCCAGAGCCCCAGGAACCTAATTGCAAACTTTTTTTTTGTAACTTGCCTGCTGAGGAGGGGCGAGGGTGAAGGTAGGTTGCAGGAACTGAATCTGGTTGGTTGGGTTTCAGGGCATCTGGATTGGGTAGTGTACTACCAGAATCCCATTAGCTTCCTGCAGTTTTGCAAAAGCCTCTCTTTTTTTCCTTATTTTTGCTCTTCACTTGAAGAGCTAACGGAATGGGCCACTAGTTTGTGGGACTAGCAGAGGGCCCTGGTTTGACCGGCTATGCCTCTATCTTCTGCATTACAAATACCACACAACTTCTGATCTCTTATTTTATATTTTAATTGACTATTAACAGGAAACGTATTTAACAGTAATTGCCATAAAAAATCCTGAATTTCTGGGGCACTATGGAATCTATTTGGGTGACGCTGAATGCATATTTCAAACATGTTATCTAAAAAAGACCATGGTCAATCATATTAAAATTTATCAATAATCATTCATCCACTCACTTTCCCATTTTTGCATATGAGGTCAGGGTATCACTTCAACAGTGCTAATCATCTAGAGCCAATGTTTACACTGGGAGATAGCCCTGTCATGGACATTTTTCCATACCGCATACTGTATACTCACACGGATCTAGGACATTTGATTGAAAGATTAAACATCCGAATCCATTTAGGGCGAGCATACTTACGTGAAAGTGCTTTTCACCAAAGAAGCACTTTCACGTAAGTATGCCTTTTGCTGAGGCTGTACTATGGTGCAGATAAGGGAAAATTCCCTTTTCCCCACTGTAGTGCGGTCTCAAAGGGAGAATATTAAAGTAGGGGTGTGTGTGAGGGATGCAGGGGGGGCAAAGCAGAAACATAAATGTAGTGTTTTTTTTTTTTTTATGAACGCGCCTTAACAAAAGTGGTTTTTCGAACACGCTTTAACAAAAGCGTTTTTTTGATTAAAGCACTTTCATTAAAGTGTGTTCAGTGGTTATGGATTCGGACGTTTGATCACTCGATCAAATGTCCTAGATCCACTCACACATACTCACATCTTTGGCAAATTTACGGTGTCCATAATCATCACATACCAAAATTTTCTATACATAATTATCACTTACTGTAATTTGCACATCTGGCACAGCAAAAAAAAAAAGCTTCCAGCAATAGAATTTTAAGACATATTCATTCCCAAGATAATGTGCTTCTCATCTTCTTTTAGACTGTAATAAATAAACCCAAGTATCAATTTATTTTCCCCATGAAATGTGGCCTGCAGTATTTTTATAATCTGACAATATTCTAGCCAACACCCATCTCAAATGTAGAGATGCCAAATATATGATCAGATTTATTAATCCAATGTCACTTTCCTCAGCTTTACAATAAAGGTATTTCTTCTACATGGATTTATTTAGATCTCTGAAAGAAAGAAACAAAGATGTGCAAATATAATTTTTCTATAGTATCCAGAAATGGAAACACTTTGCCCATATAAGCTAACTTCTCCAAAATCGATGAATGCAAAATATACACATTTTTCTTAAACTAAATATAATAATAATAATTGAGCCAACTTACCTAAGAAAGAACATTCATCAGCAAAAATGATGCCTAATATTTTTATGGTAGTCATATTAAAAAGAAATCAAGCAAAATGCTGTACTCGACCAAAACCCAAAAACTTAGATATGTTAAAATGTGGTTCTTCTGCCTGCAAGAATATTTGTACAGTAGAAACCATGAAATACAACCAATGTTCTGAAAGGACCACAACAGTCATATCATCAGCATAAGGAAGAAATAAAGAAACAGACACTCCAGGAAGTAATTCCCCTTTAGCAGGAGCACAAGGTATGCCACTTTTCTGCAACACAGCATTCAAAAGTAAACTGAAAAGAAAACCACTAAGAGGGCATCCTTGTTTAATTCCTCCTTGTGAATTAATAGATTTACCTAAGCATGCATTTACAATACGTCTTACCCAAGATTACTTAAAAATATCTGCAAGAACATATATAACAACTATCACAAAAAAACAGGGAGGCACAAAGACGGCTGAGAGGTAGAATTTATTAATCCAACAACAACAATAAGTCCTTTCATGTCCTAAATAAGGCACTTCTTCAGACTTCAGCAGTAGCATTCACATAATATCCTTAAATAAGAAACATCAACATAAGTCATCCTGTTCTATTCAGTGACATCACTAAACTAATTAAAGCTCACTGTCAAATATGCAAATGCATCTAAGATCTAACAGATGCATCAATAGCTGTCTCTAATAAAGGCACATACTATAAAACATATATAAATTCATAAAAAGCAAAACATCTTAAAACATTGTACAAACAATGTAGTATTCTATAATATTAACACAAACATAAAAAACACAATAAAATATTACTTAAGATGTCTAGCTGCTAAAAAAGGTGTAATAGATCCCCTGTCATTTAAGCCAAATAAATGTAAGAAACAACCACAAGGCTGGTCTGGAGTCTAAAAACTATCCATAGGCATCATCAGAGTCATACTGTAATAAAATATATATTTTTATTATTCCCATCTTAAAACAAAAAAACAAAAAAGAAAAGAAAGAAAGAAAAGAATGTTGATGGTGATTCAAAGGGGTGATTTTTATATTACACTATAGTAGATTATTAAGTTGAATAATCGTGTTGTTTTACCATATGTTTCACACAAACAGGTTTTAGCTATTAAGTATGTATATAAAGTAGGGAAGGTGTTACATGCCTGGCAAGTGCTTTAGTCTCATCTTCTTTATTTATTGCATAGAGATGTTCTGTCACACATTGTCTTAAGGTTTGATTTGTCTTCTCTGTGTAGAATGCAGGACATTTAATACAAGAAGCTAGGTATACCACATCTCTGGTTCTGCAATCAGCATATTGTCAAAATTCATATACTTTCCCAGTTGCCAGATGAATAAATTTATTAGTACCAGCCATATAAGAACAAAAATTACATCTTTGACATCCAAAAGTACCAGATCTCTGAGAGTTACTCTTTTTTTTCCTACCCCCTTTCATTAACATAAAAGTCTTTTCAGGGATTTTTTATTTTTGCATGCAAAACTTGATACCTCTCCCATTAATTCCTTAACCTTCTCATCTGCTGTAAGTATCTTCCAATTTCTGGATATCACATTACGTACATCCGCATTCACTTTAACTGTTCTGGGACTACAACAACCTGTATGATCCCTTAAGAAAGTTTGCCTTTACCACCACAGTCTACATTCAAGTGCAAAAATATACTCATTTGCTTTATAACCCCTCTACAGAAAATCTCTCTCTAAATTTTTAAAACTAGTACATAATCATCAGTTGTACTAGTTAATCTCAAAACTCTAAGACCTTGTCCTTTCATGATATTTTTTATAAATATACAGGGCTGCATGCTTTGTCTATATAATACTTTTTTTCTCTTACAGTCCTTCTTATAAATGGTAGTAGAAATATCATCCCCATTCTTAATAATGAGAATGTTCAAAAAATGTATAGTATTTTTAGACTATTTGCCAGTAAACCATAGAAAATCTGTGGTGGTATTTATATGGGCAATAAAACTCTCTAACTCCTGTTCTGTTCCTCCCCAGAGCAGGAAGACATCATCAACAAATCTCTTATAATATAGTATATGGGTAGAATAATCTCTATTGGTCATGATATACATGGTTTCCCAAAATGCCATTTCTATATTAGCATAAGAATTTGCACACGGCGTACCCATGGCTATGCCTTTCTTTTGAAGAAAATATTTGCCCTTATATAGAAACACATTGTTCATTAAAACTAACTCCAACAACATGCAACATAATAAAATTTTATCATGAGGAGTTCTACCTGTGTAAGAAAAAAATGCCTAATATAAGCCACACCAACCTCATTATGTATCATTGTGAATAAAGAAGTTACATCCAATGTGACAAATATAATGTCAGAAATGTCATTGTCTGAAAAAACAAAATTTGATAATGATGAAAGAAAATGTTCAGTGTCTTTTAAAACTGTATCAGTGATATCCACAATGGGTCTCAATTTTTTTTCCTATATATATATATTGATATAGGCTCCTTAAGCCATCCCTGGCTGGAAACAATTTGTCTTAAAGGGGGATCGGATGAAGCTTTGTGTATTTTAGGCAAGCCCCTAATAGAAGGGACTACTGGGTTATCTATCAGAAAATATTTATACATATCATTGTCAATCATTCTACTCATCAAGCTATCTTAAAAATCAGCATGTACATTCCTAACAACACTATTTAAATATCTATTTGTCAAAGGGCTATATGTGTCATCACTTAACATTTATTGTAATGTACGCCATGTGCAAATTCTTATGCCAATATAGTAATGGCATTTTGAGAAAACATGTATATCATGACCAATAGAGATTATTCTACCCATATATTATATTATAAGAGATTTGTTGATGATGTGTTCTTGTTCTTTAGAGGAACAGAACAGGTGTCAGAGAGTTTTATTGCCCATATACAGTAAATACTACCACAGATTTTCTACAGTTTACTAGTAAATAGTCTAAAAATAGTATAGATTTTTTGGACATCCTCATTATTAAGAATGGGAATTATAATTTCTACTACCCTTTATAAGAAAGACTGTAAGAAAAAACATTTATTATATAGACAAAGCATGCACCCCCTGCATATTTACAAAAATATTGTGAAAGCACAAGGTCTTAGAGTTTTGAGATTAACTAATACAAAGTACAGTTTTGTACCTACCATAAATGTAGATGTTCGAAGATCCACATTGCTGCAGTCCTTACACTTGGGTAGTCCGCTGTCCTCGGTCGGCCCGAATATCAAAGTATTAGGCTGACGTCGGTCAAGGCGCTTTAGACTGACATCAGGACGTCAGGGTACAAATGCGCATGACCGACGTCATATCCTCAGTCTTTTCTTGCCCCAGATGTCAGAAGACCCTAAAAAGAAAGGTCAAAACCAAAAGACAGCAAAAAACAACCAACCACCCTTGCACTAACTATATGTACAATATATACAATATACACAATATTTACAACCCAACCCACACAACCACCTCTAACTACAGAGGGGAAGGAGGGAGGTATTGGACTGCAGCAATGTGGATCTTGAACATCTACATTTATGGTAGGTACAAAACTGTACTATGTTCTTCATCTCACATTGCTGCAGTCCTTACACTTGGGTAGAATCCCAAAGCAGAGGTAAGGGAGGATGGCAAAACTATAAAGCAGCAGGAGCTGCCAAAATGCCCTGTAAAATTGCAGTGGCAAAACCAGCCCTAGATTTAGAGTACAGTGGAAGGTGATAATGCTTAGAGAAAGTATGCACTGAACTCCAAGTAGCTGCCTCCAAAATATCTTTAGTTGCCACCCCCCCTTAAAAAAGCTGTAGAAGTGGCAGTAGCCCTAGTGGAATGAGGCCTAATCCCAGCTGGAATCTCCTTACCATGATGGGAATAACAGAAAGCAATACAAAACCCAATCCACTTAGAAATAGTTTGTTTTGACACAGGCTTGCCCTGAGAACCCAAAGCAAATGAAACAAATAACTGCTGAGACTGCCTGAACCCTTTAGTTCTGCTCAAATAATATCGCAACTGCCTGTGTACATCCAAAGTGTGCAAAATCTTTTCCCCTTTATTTTGGGGGTTTGCATAAAAAGTAGGCAAAAGAATAGTTTGGTTTAAAGCTACACTAGAAACCACTTTAGGCATAAAGGAAGGATTAGTACGCAAAGATACCCTATCCTTATGGAAAATTAAGAAAGGCTCAACCGCCATAAGGGCCTGTAATTCAGAAACCCTTCTGGCAGAGGTAATGGCCAACAAAAAAGCAGTTTTCCATGATAAATATTTCAACTCGGCAGTAGCTGCAGGCTCAAAAGGTTGTAGAGTGAGTTTCTCCAACACAAAATTGAGATCCCAAGCAGGAGTAGGAGCTCTACGTGGGGGTCTGATATTCTTTGCCCCTCTAAGGAATTGCTTAAACAAAGGATGAGAAAACAATGGTGGGTCACAGTCATAGTGAGCAGAAATTGCTGCAGCATGAACCTTAATAGAAGAGAAGGACAAACCTTTGTCCAGTAACTCAGTAAGATATTGAAGAGCCACACTTAAATTAGGCTCAGAAACATCAAAATCCTTTGCTGTACTCCAAAATAAAAATCTCTTCCATTTATCTGCGTACACTTTCCTTGTACTAGGCCTTCTGGCCTCCAAAATAACATTCAAAACTTGCTGTGGAAGCTGAGACCCTCCAGGGTTCAAAACAGAATATGCCAGGCTGTTAGGTGAAGATAGTGAAGTTTGACATTGAGTAAATGACTGTTCTCCTGAGACAGCAGATGTGGAATCGAAGGTAAAGGCCATGGAGGCTCCCGTACCAGACTTCTCAGTAATGGGTACCAGTGCTGTCGAGGCCAATCTGGAGCTATTAAAATCATCTTTGGCTTGTCCTGTCTGACCTTCAGGAGTACCTTTGGGAGGAGAGGCAGAGGTGGAAAGGCATACGCATGAAGCTTGCTCCAATTGAATGAAAGAGCATCCACTTTCCAAGCTGTGGGATGAAACCTTTTTGTGCAAAACTTTGGCAGCTGGTAGTTTAGTGGGGAAGCGAACAGATCTATGTCTGGAGTTCCCCATAACACTGTCAATTTCTGAAATACATGAGGATCCAATTTCCACTCGTGGGGATCCATAATTTGTCTGCTCAACACATCTGCTAAGGAGTTCTGTGCTCCCGGCAGAAACCTTGCCTGAAGATTTAGCTGTAAACTGAGAGCAGTCTCCCACAAAATCATTGCTTGTCTGCATAGAGGATAAGAATGTGTTCCCCCTTGCTTGTTGATGTACCACATGACAGTTGTGTTGTCTGTTAGAACCAACACCTGCCCTGGAAGAAGTAAATCCTTGAAAGCTATTAATGCAAATTGGACTGCTAACATCTCCTTCAAGTTGATATGTAGATGTTGAAGTCTGGCAGGCCACGTGTCTTGTACCCACTTTCCATTTAGATGAGCTCCCAAGCTTTGTCTGAGGCATCTGTCGTAAGAATCTGACTCGCCTCTGGCCGGGTCACAGAGAGTCCCTTGTTTAGGTGACATTCCTGAGCCCACCACAAAAATTCCTTTTGAATGCAAGGTATTATCTGAATGACAGTGTCCATATCTTGGCAGTGCTGTGTCCATACATTTTGAGATACCATTGTAGCTTCCTCATATGCAGTTTGGCATTGGGAAGCACCAGAATACAAGATGCCATGAACCCCAAGGCTTGAAGGACTGTCCTTGCAGTCAGCCTGGACTGATGAGACAATTGATGGAAGTAAAGGGAAAGATTCTTTTGTTTGTCCGGGGTCAAAAGGCCATCTGGGATGCTGTATTCAGTCTCACACCCAGAAAGCACATGTCCTGAGAGGGTACTAGACTGGACTTTATTTCGTTCACAGAATACCCCAGGCATCTTAGCACTGCTATCACATATTGTAAATGATGAAGAAGTTCGTCCCTTCCTTGGGCCAGAATCAGGCAATCGTCCAAATAAGGATAAATCTGTATTCCTCTTAGCCTGAAGAAAGCTATCACTGGAGCCAGAACCTTCGTGAACACTCTGGGCGCAGTAGATAAGCCAAAGGGCAATGCAGAGAACTGATAATGAGAAGTCCCAGCCCTCTAACGCAGATACTTTCTGCAACTTAGCCTGATAGGAACATGAAGGTAAGCCTCCTTGAGATCCAGAGTCACCATCCAGTGATCTTTGCCCAGCAGAGGTAAAAGCTGTTGTAACGTCAACATTTTGAACTTGGGAATGTCCAGATAAGTGTTGAGGATAGATAAATCCAAAATTGGTCTCCACGTGTTCCCCTTCTTTGGTACTAGGAACAGGCGAGAATAAAATCCTAGGCCCACTTCTGGCAGAGGGACCGGTTGTATGGCCCCTATTTGAAGCAGCAGAGAAATTTGTTTGTGAGCCTCTAGTCTTTGCTGAGGAGGAACGTCCGGCATGCCTTTGAAAGGAGGCAAGGTATGGAAATAAAACCTGTAACCTTGGTGTATGATATCCAATACCCATCTGTCTTGGGTAATCAAACTCCAATTTTCCTTGAAGAGTGCCAACCTTCCTCCCAAAGGTGCTGCCAGGCAAGAAGGATCTGGCAGCTGAAAAGGTAGGTCATTGGGCCTGTTTACGAAAGGACTGGCCCCTGCCCTCACCCGAAGATTGTGCAGGTGAACTCCCTGTTCTAGGTCTGAAGGAGCTCTGAGCTCTGCCCCTACCATGTCTAGATCTACCCCTAGACTGTGAATCATAAGAAGGGTACGTCCACCCCTTAGCAGGCCAATTCCTACTAAACTTCGGAGGCTGAACTTGCAAAAAATCTTTAACAGCCTGCATAGACTTAGCCTTGTCTTCCATTTTCTTCAAGACTGACTCCACAGGAGAACCAAACAACACATCAGACTGTAAAGGAGCATCCAAAATCCTTGTCTTAACATGGTCGGATAAATTCTGATCCCTCAGCCAGGCGTGCCTGCGAAGAACTGACCCTGTGGCAGCCACCCTAGACGAGGCCTGTACAGCATCAAAACCACATTGTAAAGAATGCTTACCCACCTGTTCAGAGACATGCACCAAATCTTGTAATTCCTTACGCTCAATGCCTTCCGCCAGAGCATCTACCTTAGACTTCAATTGAGTAAGAAGATAATTTTGATATTTCAACATGTGAAACTGACAATTCAAAGCCCTCATAGCTAAGGTGGAAGAAGTATAGACTTTCTTTCCCCATCTATCCAAAGCTCTGGCCTCTTTATCTGCAGGAACCGGATTTTTTACAACAGAGGCCTTGACACCCTTAGGTCCCTGACTAACAGTTTCTGGGTCCACCCTAGGACTCTTATAAAGATATTTATGAGCCTCAGGCACCCTGTAATACCTATCCGGTTTAACAGGAGCAGGAGGCAAAGAATCAGGATTAAGTGAAGCCTCTGCAAACACATCTTCCACAACATCCAGAACAGGTGGTATAGCCAAAGGCCTGTGCTGGGGTAAAAGCAAAAATTCCCTAAGCCTTTTCCTGGAATCAGAGAAGTCCTGACCTTCCCACTTAAAATGTTCCCTCATGGAATGAAGAGTCTCTGAAAAAGAAAAATCCTCTGGAGGAGAGGCAGAAGGAGTCGAATCATCTGCATCAGAATCAGAATAAGGAGAGTACTCCTGCAAGTCTTCAGCCGAAGACTCTGACACATCCGAAGCCTGCTCAAAACTCCCCAACTCTGGTTCCACCCTAGGCCTCTTATCAGGAGGGGGGCAAAGAACCTCTAATCAAAGTAATTAAATCTTCTGCCATTTTAAGCATGTGCTTCTTGGGCACAGATCCTGTAGAACTAGGAGTGACACCAACAGAAGTTAAACCTGGCCTGCCTCTGGGAGAAGCCTTGGAAACAGAAGGAGAGGGCCTAACCACCCTAGGAAGGGAGGGGAGTACAGTAACTTGAGAAGCCCCTTCAGCCTGACCTGCCTCCTGAGAGGCCAATTACTCAGGTCTCCTTCCTAGGACTTTTGGACAACTTCCTGAAATAGGAGTTATGCCAGAGCCCACTCAGAATGTGTTGAATCTATCTAAAGCTACACTAACAAATGAACAGGTTGCTCTTTTGAACAAGGGTCTTAACTATATTCCCTCTTTTTTCAGTCAGGAATATCACATAGTACAGGATCTACAGGCTTTTTGCCGGACTTTAAATCTAAGATTGTTTTTTGATGATAACAAGTCAGAACCATCTGAGGACTTTCGCTTTGGCAAGTCTTCATTCCAACCTCCTATGAACAAACACGTTTCCATTTTCATGGACACTATTTTGAGGGATATTCACTTTGAGAATATGGGACATATTATGCTAGCTAGCAACTTAACTCCGGATGATAGGATAGCTTTGGACAACTTATGTAACAATAAAGATATAGCTATTGTCCCTGCTGATAAGGGAGGTGCAGTTGTGGTTTGGAATACTGCGGATTATGTCCAGGAAGGGTTAACCCAACTGTCTGATGCTAAGTGTTACATGCACATGTCTATAGACCCAACGCCTGTGTTTAAGGATGAGATTGACTCCTTTTTGCGGTTAGCCTGTGAGGAGGGTATTATAAACAAGAAATGTTTGGATTCACTTATGGTTTCTGAACCTTCTAAACAGATATTGTATCTTTTACCCAAAATTCACAAGTCTCTAACCAAACCACCTGGTAGACCAATAGTCTCTGGAATAGGCTCATTGACGGAACCTTTATCGGCCTTTCTTACTAAATATCTTAAACCACTTTTGGGACATATAAGATCTAGGTTGCAGGACACCACACAATTTTGCAGTTAATCAGGGAGACCCAATTGGAACCCGAATGGTATTTATGCACATTGGATGTAAAATCACTATATACAAGTATACCCCACTGGGCGGGTTTGCAATCTATCCAATATTGGTTGGAAAGGGCCAATTTATATGCACCTGGGTTTAACACCCTTTGATATGTATGTCTGAGCATGTTCTAAACAAGAATGTTCTGTATTTCCAAGGCCAATGTTATTGGCAGCTACAAGGAACAGCTATGGGAGCATTCTTCGCTCCAATATATGCTGACCTTTTCATGGCCTATGTCGAAGAATACATGATATATGATATATCACACAACATCTTTCAGGTGGAAATGGACATTTGGAGACGTTACCTGGACGACTGCTGGCTGGTGTGGCGGGCTGATGTGGGTTACTTGCAGGAATTTGTTGAGTATCTTAATGACAATGTTTGGGGACTGGAATTTTCGGTGACGTATGACAGAAACTCCATCAATTTTTTGGACGTCACTGTTTACAGGAACCCAGATCATACTTTGTCCACCAAAGTTTTCATAAGTACCGCAATATAACACCTTGTTACATGCATCAAGTTTACATCCCGTCACACCATCAGAAGTATTCCGATATCTCAATTTATATATTAAACGTCTTAGTTCAAACATAGAGGAATATCAAGTGGCCAGCAGGGATCTCAGTCAGAGGTTTACCAATAGGGGTTATGATAGATTTGATATTGTGTCTGCCCAGAGTAGAGCTAATAGTCTAGAGAGGGATGATTTATTACAATACCAGATTAAGAACAAAATCAATCTTCTCGTAGTACATGTGTCAGATTTATCACAACTTATGGCAGAAATATCAATATGATCAGAAACATTATCAATAAACATTGGAATATTCTACTGGCTAATGACAAGCTGCGAAGTATTTTGGGACCACAATGTCTTTTTCATACAAACGTGGTAAAACCCTAGGCTCCTACTTGTCACATTTCAAACACATGGCAAGTGGGGTACTATCTATAAACAACTGACACTTCATGGTGATGAACTTATTGGTTCATTTCCTGTGGTCATTGTGGATCCTGCCCACATATGCCTAAATCAAAGGAGTTCTCCAGTCGTAATACCAGTAGAATATTTGATATTAAGATCTTTGGTAATTGCAGCAGCGATTGGGTGGTGTACCTTGCCTCCTGTTATTGTGGGGCATTCTATGTAGGACAAACCTCTAGAGCTCTTAGATCCAGAATGAATGAACATCGAGTGATATAAAAACCATAAGGAGACTAGTGCCCTTTATCAACATACGTAAACATCCTCAGGCCAAGTTTAGTTTCATTGTTATTGATCGTATTTCTGGAGACAGAACAAATAAACAAGGTTGGCATGGGTTATTGGATCAAAAAGAAATATTGGATCACTACATTGGGGGGTTTATTTCATCCGGGACTAAATGATCACTTATAGGAGAATATGGTTATCTTGTAACAACAATGTTGACCAATCTGATACTAAGCCTTGGGTCACATTGATCTTTAGAAACAATCTGGTTTTATATATGTGAGCAATGAACACAAATATACTTTGGTTCGGTATGGATCTGAGTTTAGGACACTGAGCCATATGGGCCTTTTTGTAGCACTAACTATGGTATGGGCTTGGTTTATGTATATAATATAGGTAACTGTTATGTGGAAAATCTCAGTGTTTGTAGGAACAGTATTTACTCAGTATATGCTGGTTTTTGACTAGCAACTATATATGTTTTCTTCTATATACTTATACATGTCACATGAGATTACCCCAATCCATTTTTCCATTTTCAGTTTTGGATGTTATGTTTTTGTGCTTTTGTTCTTTGTTTTATTTTTACTCTTTATGTTTTATTTTCACTATTGTTGGTGATAGCTATATACTCAGGATATGTCGATCACCCAATCTGCCTAATAGCACCCATTTTGACACAGCTAGTCTGGGCTATTTAAGCCAATTCAATACATGTATTCGATATGCATTGCCACTAGTGGTAATGACGAATCCATGTTTAATATTTGGTGCCTGTGGCGGAAAAATATATATTTATATGGCTATACAGATATATGTTATACTGTACTAACAACATGTTAAATTATCTATATACATCTATTCAGGGTTGTCATCTTCTCTGTTCAGGATTGACTTTTTCACATATGTTACCCACTGTATATTTGATTGTCAAAATACTAAGTTAAAAATTTGTTTTCAATTTCATTAATATTCATGAGCTCAATTTTTTATTGGCTCATGCTATGTATTTAAATTGATGAGTCAAAGGAACTTGACTGTACTGTCTTACACTGAAGAAGGCTGTTTGCCGAAACTAGTCTGTTTAAGTACTAAAATAAATATATTGGAACTCCTTGCTGCTTTGCTGGTCTATTTGGTGCTTTCTACTTGGTTTGGACCGTGCATTCCCTCGTGCATAGGACTTGGTCTGTTCTGCCTCCTGAGAGGCCACATCCTGCAATATCAAAGTCTCTCCCTGGGATTCCAGAGAAGCCTCCGGTGTAACCACCGGTTCCACTGACGCCTCTAAAGAACCGGCGTCCGGTACGGATGACTCTTCTTGCCTGGGCTTAGCAGCTTTGTCTTTGCGCTTCTTCGAAGAAGCGGGCGTCGGAGCATCCGACGGCATATTGTAATTGCACCACTTCCCGAAGACCAACCTGGCACAATCTAACCTTCGCTTAATAGTGCGTTTATTGAACCTAGCACAAAAGCGACACCCAACAACGTCGTGCTCAGGCCCCAAACAAGGAATACACAAAGTATGATAGTCCCTATGCGGTATCTGCTTCCCACAAGAAATACAGTTATTCACTTTTTCTGACATCCGGTAAACCACTGAGGCAAGAAAAACTAAAATATTCTAACGGGTACTTAGCCAACTTTGACTCGGTCCGAAACTCCGGTCGAAAATTTCAGAACGCCGAACGGCACTTGCAACGCTGCTTCTGCATCGGACCATGCGGCAAAAAAGACTGAGGATATGACGTCGGTCATGCGCATTTGTACCCTGACGTCCTGATGTCAGTTTAAAGCGCCTTGACCGACGTCAGCCTAATACTTTGATATTCGGGCCGACCGAGGACAGCGGACTACCCAAGTGTAAGGACTGCAGCAATGTGAGATGAAGAACATCTGATGATTGTGTACTAGCTTTAAAAAATTTAGAGAGAGATTTTCTATACAGGGGTTATAAAGCAAATGAGTATATTTTTGCAGGTCATGGTGAGAATGTAGACCATGATGGTAAAGGCAAACCTTTCTTCAGGGATCATAAGACAGGTTGCTGTAGTCCCAGAACAGTTAACGTTAACCAGTGAGATAGGTGTAGAATTGCTATTTCTTTCACTTCCAATAATGTGGATGTACATAATGTCACATCCAAAAATTGGAAAATACTTAGAGCAGATGAGAAGGTTGGAGAGATACCAAGTTTTGCATACAAAAATAACAAATCCCTGAAAAGAGTCTTCTGTTATGAAAGGGGTAGGAAAAAACATAGTATATCTTAGAGATCTGGAACTTTTGGATGTCAAAGATGTAATTTTTGTTCTTTTATGGCTGGTACTAATAAATTTATTCATCCAACAACTGGGAAAGTATATGAATTTTGACAATATGCTGATTGCAGGACAGGGATGTGGTATACCTAGCTTCTTGTGTTAAATGTCCTGTATTCTATATAGGAAAGAGAAATCAAACCCTAAAAGAACTTGTGAGGGAACACCTCTATGCAATAAATAAAGAAGATGAAACTAACGCACTTGCCAGGCATGTATGCAGTGAGGGGTTAGCATACAAGTTTACTTTTATGGTGTTAGAATTAATTTTTAGGAGTCTTCGGTTGGGTAGTATTAAGAACATGACAGAGAGATCTGAAGCAAAATGGATTATTAAACTTCAAGCAGATAAGCTATTTGGCTTAAATGACAGGGTATCTATTAAGCCTTTTTTAGTAGCAGACCTCAAGTAAGATTTTATTGCGTTTTTTATGTATGTGTCAATTTTACAGAATACCACATTGTTTGTACAATGTTTTAAGATGTTTTGCTTTTTATGAATTTATATATATTTTATAGTATGTGCCTTTATTAGCGACGGCCATTGATGCTTCTTTTGGGTCTTAGATGCATTTGCATATTTGATAGTGAGCTTTAATTAGTTTAGTGATGTCACCGGATAGGATAGGATGACTTATGTTGATGCTTCTTATTTAAGGAGATTGTTATGTGAATGCTACTGTTGAAGTCTGAAGAAGCATCTTATTTAGGATATGAAAGTACTTACTATTATTGTTCGATTAATAAATTCTACCTCACAGTCATGTTTGTGCCTCCATGTTTTCTTTTTTTTTGTGATATTTGTTTTTACATTTGAGAAGCACTTCATTCTCTGGAACTTTTTATTTTTTCATGAAGAACATATAGCTATCTAAAACACTCCAAAGACTAGAATGAACTACAGAATCAAAAGCCTTAAACACATTACATGACAGTAATAACCCCTCATACTGTCCCGTCTTTACACTATCAACCTCTTCTTGAATAATCAGCAACATATTCTTACCAATCCTACCTTCTATACCAAAAATATTCTCATAACATTTAGAAAAAATACTTTATTAAATCTATTACACAAAATCTTATAAAACGTTTTATAATCCATATTAGTCGAAGCACTAGGTCTCCAGTTGCTGAATTCAGCCTGAATCCTTTATTTTTAAATGTAAACTTAATGACTTCTTCACAAATCAAACTTGAACCTAAATCAAAATGCAGCCATTCATTCAATATATGTAAAAAAATCAATTTATGTTCAGATAATATCATTTTATATAAAAAAAAATATGTTATACCATCTGGATATAGTGAAGTATTACAATTAACTCCATCAAACCGTATGTTTAATTCCTCAAAGACTATAAGTTTAATTAAAAAAATATTATCCACTTCTGATAATGAAGCCACATTCCCATGTCATTTTGTCAAGACAGAAGACACAAAACTTCATGAAATATAAGGCCAGATTCTGAAAGGGTTGCTTTCAGTACAAGGTTGCCCTGATTCTGAAAGACTTGCTCACAGTGTAAGTGTCTTACTTTGGTGTAAGGCCTATCTATTAACAGGTTTTCACCAGGGGCCAGAATCCAAATGACCTGCTTTCAGCCTGCTGTCAATGTAAGTGATCACTTCCACTGAGAATAAGTCTTTGGAGTTGGGCCCATAATCTTCCACTGTAAAAAGAATATCCTGTTGAGATGTAACTAACACCCCATTAGAAGTTCCAACACTAAACACAGAATAATAATCCAATTTCATTTTCTTACATGAAAGAGGGGACATTTCCTGCCTTGTACCTTGAACAACATACCTCTGGTTCTCTAATAAAACTTGATTTTTTTTTCTTCTGTCAAACTCTGCAATTACTTTTCCTTAACCATACATGCAGAACAAGCTGCACAAAATAAAGCATCATTAAATTGTTTCCAAACCAGCTTGTATTATTTTATGTTCATAATGTTTTTTTTCTAAATTACAATATAAACAACCATATTTCAGTTTGAAAGAAACCCATCATAATGTCCAAGAAGAAAGAAATGGAACTAGTGAAAAGTGATGAGACCACAAATCATCAAAAACATCAGCCCAATTTGTAGATTTTGCAAACCAGCCATTTATTTTTTTCAAACCCTTCACTTCTACAATCAAAGGCTTATTTAGTCATAGATAAATAACAGCCAAATATAATAGTGAATGTAATAAAGAGAGTAACAGGATATGCAAAATAATCACTTTCTCTGGCTAAATGACCCCTGTAATAAACAATACCTAAACCAAGCCCTAAAATTAAATTTTTCAATTTACACACAGTGCCACAAATATGATAATTCTAATTTCTAACCAACAGAGATTGAGATTAACAAAAAAAAATGGCTGTAACAATAAGGATAAATACTCCTTGTCTTTATACCCTATTAGTGCATATATAACAATTAAATTAACCACAGAGGTGTTTTTAAATCATAAACAACAAGCCTACCAGACATTCTAATAAAAGTATCCAAAACTTGTATATGGGACTGGACTAACACTGCTATGCCTGAAAATACAACAGTGCCAAAAGACCACACAACTGTTGCATCCCACATAGATTCTACCTGTAATTGTTGTGCTCAAGTTAAATATTTAATATTCAATAAACATGCTATATCTTACATAAACGTATTAAAGGAATGTAAAATCAAAATCATATGACATTCATTCTTGATACTACTATGATTTAAACTAAAAAAGGACACACTATCTATTGCCTTTTTAACAGCTTTTATAAGCTTTATCATAATTTTTATTTATGCAAATGTTTACCTATAGTATTGTGTTTCCTTTCACTGCATCACTAGTGTCTAAATCTTCACTACTTACATCATTCACTCCACCTTCCTCATCTACTGAACAATGAAGACTGATCATCCTCTTTTTACCACCATCTTTAAAACCCTGTTGAACTAATGCAGGTGAAACAAATACATTACTCATATTTTCATTTTCAAGTTTGGGAGGTGGGTCATCTGTAATATCTTGTAACTGTGGACAATCAAACCAAATATGACCTGTCTGATGACATTTACAAAATTGCTTCTGACAATGAAATTTATCATGTTCAATCTCCTACCACTGTGCACATTCATGTTTTGGACAAGTAGAAAGTATATGCTCTTAACAACATAGGCTTTAAACCCACCAATAGACACCACACTTGTAATATGCTGTATTTTTCCATCTTGTATTTTATGTAATACCTACACTTCCCATGCCCCATGCCATGTCCCTCATCATGTATTTTCCTAATCTCAAAAACATCTTAGCACATAGACTGAAAAAAGTTTTACAATCATACTCTCCATTTAAGAGTAATTTTTCTCTTGACAGAAAGATATAATACTTGAAAATGATAACATGCCCATGGAAAACACAACTGCTTATGTGAACATGCTTGTAGTTTCTTACAAAGTTATATTTTTGAAGGGACTATCACATAAAATTCCTTTCCTACATGTAAGAATACATGAATATAATTTGCAGCAAAACCCAGCGGTATCTTTAAATTGGGTCACACTGCATACTGATTAAGTGGAGCATTTTTTTAGATGACATATGAATCACAGGCAGCAGTCATCTATTTACTGAATGTTTAGTGACATCCACCATGCTCCTCTGTACTGTGGCAGCATATGAATAAACCAGCTCAATACCTGAAGTGATATTATGAGTCACAACCTCTGACTGGTAAAATGGATCCCTGTGACAATGTGAGCTTTATCTTTTAATATCAGTTCCTTGGTTGTCTCCTTAATGTCTGCAGATACAAGATATTTTTATCAATGATTTGGATCCACAGAACTACAACAGACTCATCAGGCAAAGCTTCATTTATCAATTTAGTAATTTTTTTCCCAGAGATAATCAATTACTCTGAATAACTACAACATACTGATTCTGCAAATCTTTCAAAAGAATAACATCAGTTTCTGAAATAGCTAGCATTATGTAACCACTTTATGGCTCATTGCAAAACCTCCTCCACTTGGAAAGAGTGGGGGTGCTTTATTAACAATTTAATTAATTTTATACCATATACAAAAATCAATTATTTTCAAAATAATTTTTTTTAATTCATACTTAAAATGTTTTACAAGTTTTTAACACAAAAAACTTAAACAGTTCTATTTCTTTCATTCATTTTTCTTTTATATTTACCCTCTATCTCCACCCTTTCTTCAGGTACTACATCACCCTCTTCCACTTTCTTGTAGTATAACACATTCTCTCATTTTTCCACAGCACCAATATTGTTACAAACAATACTTTATCACATTTATTAATATAAAATTTCTTTACTTTGACATACCTCTCATATATCATATTCATATTTATACATATAAACCAATTCCACCTATATTCCTTTTGAAACTTTTACCAAAGTTCTTTATTTTTTTACAAGCCAAAAAACAACTCACTAGAGTCAATGCACTTTCTTTTCTCCATCACCTTATATTTCATATTCCTTTTCACTGGTAACTTGTCTAATAAAGTTACCCACAAAAAATCCTCTGCTTCTTAAAAATCACATCTTATTCTTCTGTGTTTTACTGATTTTTTTATCATCTTTTAATTACTTCCATGGGTACACACACACACACACACACACACACACACACACACACACACACACACACACACAAAATACAAACACAACAATCAAATCTAAACTCATACTATACCACTCTTTCATTTTCCATCAACCTTTTACTTCTGTAATTCCATTATTTATTCTTTTTCCATTCTATTCTTTGTTCTTTTCTTTTTCCTGTTTTTTTCTTCCCATACATTTTTATATAGTATATTCCCTAATATTTATTTTTTGTCTTTTTTTTACCTTTCTCATTACCCAAAATAAATGCTTAGATGCTTCTTTATTGTAAATTATCCCTCTTTTCACAGGGTTCAGCCTTGAGCCCTAAATGAAGCTTAAAAACATCTCTAATAACTCTTATTTTCCATTTGCGTGGGAAACATACATATTCCCCCCTAAATATGCTATTTGTGTAATACATGAGTGTTCAACATCTATGTCTTTTTCTGAAATAAGTAAAAACTTTTCTACCAAGCTTTTTTATATTTGTTCCAGTATCACATTGACTTATTAAACTTGCATACTCTACCACATATGTCTTTTTCCATTATACCTGCCTTTATCCATTCATTTAATATTAAAAAAAAAATCTCTTTCGCCTTTATTCGCTTCCATATAATAGTCAAAAAACTTCTGCTATCTAGTCCTGGCACTGATTCATTATTATCATCTTTTATCACCCTCTCTATTTTGTCTATTTTTATTTCATTTTCTAAAAAAATTCCTTACCTTTTAATTTTTTTCACTTTTCATTTTTCTTGCCCCTCTGTTTCCTCTTTTACATATATTTTCTCTACAAAATTTTCTTCCACCTCCATAATATCTTTGTATTTGTATTTTATGTCTCCTTTGATATCTAAGATAGCATCCATCCTTCCTTGTTTCTTTTTACTTCTTTTCCTAAATAAAGGGAACCTATCCTTTCAGGAAAAAATCTTTGTCTATGTAACATCATTTTACCTTTTCTCTATTTTTATACATCTGTTTTTTGCCACTTCCTTTTTCTATATCTTTCTCATAATTCCATAAAAAATATTTATATTTAATCTTATTTCTTTTTTATTCTTCTTTCCATTTCTAAATATATATTCTATACTTCTGCTTATACAACACCCATCACTGTGTCTAGTTTTTATAAAATTGTGTCATTGTCATATGATGTTGTATAATATTTATTTTTCATTCTTTATGTCTGTATTATGTCCTTCCAAATACTATTCCTAAAATGTCTATACTCTTTTCATTATATTCCATACCTCCTATAATACCATCATACCCAAATCCCTTGCTTATCTCTTTATTATGCATAAACCAATTTTCTTCAACCATGCACTCAATTTTTCATTATTTTTTTCCATCCAGACTTTATTTTTTGCTATTACTACAATATCATCAGAGTAAGTATACATTATTGGTAACTGTATCTTCTCCATCATTCTATATCCTCCCTTACTTGACATTTTATTAATTTATATTACTACTGTGTTCATCATTATGCCAAAAATCATACTGCTTGCAGGACATCCTTGTTTTATACCATACTCTATTTTCAGATTTTCCCCATTCCAACCATTTACATTCAATTTCACATAATTCTTTTCATATACTAATTTAATTACTTGTAATATGTTTTCACTTATGTTGTATGCTTGTAAAATACCCCATAATGCTATATAGTGAATTTTATCATATGCCTTATTGACAATACCCATCATAATTTTTGTTTCCACTTTTTATTAATAATATTATTATCAGTTACTTCCTTTAGTATCCACAATAGACCTTGACTCCCCTTTCTTTTTCTCCCAAACAAGTCTTTTAGTAACTATTTTCATGAAAATTTTATAGTCTGTGTTATTCAGTGTAAATGGTCTCCATTTTTTTTATTTCATATTTATCTCCTTTCTTTAATATAAATGTTATCACACCTGTGCAAATTTCTTTATACTTGATTCCTCTTCCGAGCCACTCATTCATTACTTCTATAAACACCATTTTGCCAGTCATAAATTTCTTTATGCATACTGTATTCAATTCAGTCCAAACCTGTAGCTGAATTAACATTAATATCTTCCATGATTTAATTCAACTCACTTATATTTATTTTTCTGTCTAAATATTTATCTTCCTTATTTAATTTTTCACCATTATAAATTTGTTCTATATTCTTTTTACTATATAAATCTAATACACATTCTGTAATTATTTCATATATTTCTCTTTGTTTTTAACTTGTTTCCGTTCTTTATTTTTTAATTCTCTTATTATCTTTCCTTCTTTTACTATCTTGCATAAGTATGGTGCTATTTCTTCTTTTCCTTGTAAGCAATATTTTTGCTTATATAACAATTAACCTTAACCTGATTTTTTCTATATAATTTTTTTTCATAAAATGATTTTTTCTCTATCAAGTCTTTAAATATTTCTTGACTTAATATTTTATATTCCATTTTTTCTTTTTCCTTTTAATTTCTATACATTCAAAAAATATTTTTGTATTTCTTCTTGAATTGAATCCACCATATTGTCCAGTTTTCATAAAAATCTCTTATACTGATATGCTGTTGCCATAATTCTGTAATTTATTATCTTTCTCCTGAGTCTAACCCCTTTTCATTTACTCCTTTTATGCCTTTTCCTATTTTAATATAGTCCTCATTTTCATGAGCAGAGAACCCATTTAACTTAGAGAACCCTTGTTAATTCCTTTTTGTATAATTTTAGGCCTTTGATATAAAAATAATCAATTGTCTTAATTTCAATTATTTTTTAAGTCCAGTGTTTATTTCCCCATATTTATTTTTCCACTTTTCATAATTGCAGTAACCATTTTAACATCACAACTATTCTTTTTAGTTCTCAAATTACAATTAAAATCACCTGTCATTATTATATCCATGTTAACACAGGCATAATTCGGTATACTTTTAAACATTGTTTCTCTTTCTTTTTTTTGTCACATGTGCATATAAAGCTATTGTCTATATACATATTTTTCCACCTTATATTCACTACTGTTATTCATTCCAGTTCTACTACTGTAATATCTAATATCTGTATATTTTCTTGGCATGGAATACATACACCTGAATATGTTTATTTGCCTATATTCCAAAGAACAGTACCTTTCCAAAGTTTTTCTGTTTGTGCCTTTCTTCTTCTGCTAGCATTCTAATGTCTTCTAATACTATTACTTGAGCATCTACTGCAGCACAACATTGTAAAATACTAATTCTTCTCTTAATATTCTTCATACTGTTCACATTCAAAGCTAATATTTTCAGCTTTATTGAACAGTTATTAGAATAATCTTCTTATCCCTTTCCTTTCTTATTCTGTCTTGCTATTATATTTTTAAATTTTCTTTTTCATCCCTTCTCTTTCCTATTGGATAGTTCTTGCCTTTTACTATAGTCCACTCTTCTTCACTTGTTTCATTTGTCTCTTTCTTTTTCTGTATTTCCCTTTAAATTCAAATACCATTTCTTTGTTTTTTCTTGTTGTGTTGTGTGTCCTTGTATAGCATTCTTTCCTAACTTTTTCTTGTATAATTTTATTTTCATTTTCTTTTTCATTCTCTTGTATTTCAACCTCACATTCTAACTATGAATATCCTGTATTACCACATTTCTTGCATTTCACTTCACATATATTTGCATTATGACCTGTTTGACCACATAAATAAGATTTTTTTAATCACATTCATTAATTAAATTATCACTTTTTTCCACAAAAATAGCAGGTCTTTGGTTGTACTCTGTACCTCATAAAACATTAATAATACTAGACATATGTATCACATTGTCATTTTCCATTTTTTAAATTATTCCACATTCCCAACCCCCAGTCCATAATCCTCTATCATCATACATTTTTAGTAGTGTCCACCCCTTCTTTACATATTGTCAACAAATATTCTCTCAGTTCTTTTGCTCCCACTTCAGTTCTAAACTGAAGTAAAGATTTTTTTTGTTTGTTTGCCTGAAAAAGGCTTGCATAGCATATTCTGACCATGGAAAGTCTGCTTTCTTTTTTCCATAGGCCCCCCAAAAGTTTCTGTAGCCTGGCCAGTTTCAATAAACAAGTCACAAAAAGTTTATTTATTAATTAAAATGAAAGCTCTTACCTCTTCAGCATTTACTACCAGAGGTACAATAACATTGTTTCATATCTTATACCTGTCCAGGACATTTTCTTTTTTACTGCTCACCCGAACAACACATATTTTCTTTCCTTCCTTCATATCTGTCTTCTCCTTAGCTCCTTCTTCCATAGTTTGAGCATAGGGCTTTTTTCTGGAACCTTCACTGGCTGTTTTTCCTTTCTTTTTTTTTTCCTCCATCTTCTATTTTTTCATAATGTCACTCCATATACAACAGTTGCACTTGTGGCTCACTCTGGTTAATTAGATCCTCCAGATACTCATCCCATAACCCTCCCAACTGGAGGGTTGAAATAACACATTTTTCTGCCTTTTCTGCTGTTTCAGATTTTTTTTTCTGGAAAGTTTCTTCTGAATCCATATCCACCACTGCATTTAGCTCCATCTCCTTCCCGATCTTCTCACCATCAGCAGACATTTTTTTCTGCTCCCACATTATCTGAAAACATTTCTGGTAGCAATTCTTCCATTTTTTCTTCATTTTCAACACATTTAATTTCCAAATTGCCTTGGTTCTCAGCATCCATGTTTTCTCCCTGTTTCTCCTGGTTGCCTCTGCACCTGGACAGGAAACAGGAAGTTAGGTTGTGTAACACCCAGTCTCTTCCTGTACTGCAAAGAGTAGGGGAAGTTCCCCAGTGCATGCTTACATTTTCCCTAATCAGTATAGATATCACTTGGAGTTTCCCCTGAAAAGAGGCTAATAGCCTAATAGGTATAACCCAGTCAATAAAAGATAAATAGCTATTACTTGCAAGAAAAGATAAAGCTAATATCTATAATATAGGTGCATTAATTCCTCATTACACCAGAAGCAAAAAAAAATGCTTTTTATTTTACCAGACAAAGCAACATTTATTTTATTGTGTATAGAGTGAAACTTTTATTCTGTATACTTATAAAGGTAGTCTGTTCCATGTAAATTGGGATCAAGACATCGTGAAATCCTGGGGAATAGAATGACATTCTTGAGCATATTTTTGTACCCAAGTATTTTATTAGAATTCCCTGAAGTTTTTATTATGAACTGCAGTAGGTGGAGTTTGGTTTGTTATTTTTTTTTTCAAAAGATGATGTTTAGTTTGGTTATTGTTAACTGCTTTTGAAGAAAAGACATATGGCCTTTTATGTACAACTAGTAGTAAATCCAGCATTTAAGAGAGGGGTTTGTTGTCACAGGCTGGTACTATACTTAGTCTACATAGGAGCTGTATGACCACTTCACAAAAGGCCACGTAAAACAATTTCAGAATATGTGTGTACCAAGTGTACCTTATGTCAGAAGTAAACATCCTCACTATTTCACCAGAAAGTAATATTTTGACTTGTAAAATATCATGACTACAATGCCATGCTTTCATTTAGGTAATATGGTTGTCTCAGATTCAACAGTGAGCTGCAATAAAAATTCTTAAGGAAGAATATGAGATGTAGATGGATTTTATATCTGATTATCCTGTTGTTGATATCTTAAAGATTCATAATTAAATTTGAATGTGGGACTGAAATATATCCTTTCATAGATTAGTACAAGAGACTTTTATGTATGTATGTCCTTAGTGCCACAGCCTGACATTTTTCATTACATTTGGTTTCCATAACTACAGCTGTGCTGAACTGCTGCTTAGTATGCAGAGTATAAAACTTGCATAGAATACTTTTCTATGATGTTGTTATTACATCAGAAGTAAAAATCCTCTATACTTTCTTGATTTGTTTTATTTATAGCATGCCATAGCTAACATGCCAAATACCTGAACAACTCTTTTTTTTTCTGAAAAATTCGTAATAACATCTCAAACAGAAATTGAGATATGGCCTTTAACAGATAGGTACTTCATCAGAATGTTTACAGGCACTCATTATCACAGCCTGACATTTTGTATTGCTCCCACTTTACACTGTAAATACTGTTTTGAACTTCTCGTTGGTATGTGGAACACAGTAATAGCCTAGCTTATTTACTGAGTTGTTTATTAGATCAGAAAAAAAAAACTATATATTTCATCAAAAGCTTTTTTTACAGTTGTAACATGCTATGGCTACAATGGCATGCTTTCAACTGGCTAATGGTCAAATTCAGAGTTGTGCTGTGCTGCAAAGTCTGAGGTTAGAATTGCAGTTGTTGGTGTACTTTGTAGTTGAATACCCAGTTGCTATCACCTGCAAATTTCATAATTAACTCTCAAAGATGGAGATAATGATATCTCAAACAGAAATTGAGATATGGACTTTAACAGATAGGTACTTCATCAGAATGTTTAGAGGCACTCATTATCACAGCTTGACATTTTGTGTTATACTAAGTTGTCATTGTAGCTGCTGTACTGAATTTGTCCTTAGAACACTGAGTACAATAAAGACCTAAAATACTTTTTGTTTGTTTTAAGTTATGACAGTGTGAGGTATTGCCAGTTATGCCAGGAGAAGTATGGCAGTAGATATGTAAAATATGCCAGCACAGCTAGCTGGGATTTTTATAAAGAATTGTATGTCATTTGTATATCAAGCTAATTTGTACAGATGCTTGTGTTGAAAATGTATTTGTAAAGTTGCTTGTGTTAAAAATATATCAACAGTATGCCCTGCTGGACAGAAAAGAAATATACACTTATATCAGACCGTACTGTTGTAAATAGGATACTAGAAGAGAAGAAGTTAATCTCAGTCTAGCTAACTTTGAAAAATAGTAAGAAATTAAATTACTCAATTTGGGGAATAAAGATTGGATGTTACAGTTCTGACTACAGCCAGAGACCAAATGTATGTGCCAGAGAATAGTTTATTAGCTCCTGTAGGAAGAATGGACATGTTTTATGACTTGCAGAGGCTGCAACAGATCTTAGCAAAGCTCTAGCCATGTGTATGGTAACACATATGTGTAAGATTCTGGGTCAGTTGCTAGGAATGGGGGTATTATGGGACCCAGAAGTCAGATGACCAGATGTATGTGATGTCATTCTGTAATCTAGGGCAAAACATGATGTTTTAATACCAGATAAGAGAGAAGTCTCAGAACACTCTGTTTTTGAAACCTGGCATAGAAGGACGCCTCACCTACTTCAGCTTGCCTTGCTGTAGTAAGTGACCAGGGAATAGTAATTCTTTAGACCAGTCAGGAAAATATAGTGAGATTATTTAACCAATGTTTTCTTTATCTGTGTGACTCTATCCATCCATGTTATTTTTAATATTTCCTGTGATTGAAACTCTGGTGTTTATTGTAACTAGATATTTAGTATTTTCTTGTTAATTTATTATTTATTATTAAATGTATTTAAATTTTTCATTGCAGCTGGTCCTTTAGAGAATATTTTAAACTTTGAGAGTATTTATATCTATTTGGTGACTCTGTGGCCACTCCTGAAAGCCTTACTGCATTGGTCATACACTATCATTTGTATTAATATTAATTTCACTCAGTATAATTGGTTACCCTTGTAACAGCTTTAAAGTAGCTGGCTTTGGAGTGTCTGGTGGCAGTGTAACTACCTTATAGTCTGGGCAGAAGGATGCATAGCTAGTAAATCTGTGCCACACTTTCCCAGGTGTGTGTGTGTGTGTGTGTGTGTGTGTGTGTGTGTGTGTGTGTGTGTGTGTGTGTGTGTGTGTGTGTGTGTGTGTGTGTGTGTGTGCAAATCACATCTCAAAGACTGTGTGCATCAGCTGCTTGGGGCAGGGACACAAAACACTAGTTTCACAGAGAGGGTGCTAGAGAACTTGGCTTGGACACTCAGCTGAGGACTCAACTCTACAGCTGTGCCAGTGATGAGTCTTATTGGGGACCTGGAGGGAGAGAGAGAGAAAAACCCAGTCCCTGGACTGAGTATGTTTCCTGTGTACTTTTATGGGAAATTGTGCTTGATGCAGAGAGCTGCATCTAGAAATAGTGCATCTATTTTTATTCCAAGTGAATGTCCCTGTTCAGTGTCAACGGTGAGGATTCAGGCTCCTTACTTACTGGCCCCGAGAGGGGACATTACAGAAGTTGTCATCACATCAGAAATAAAAATCCTATATATTTTCAAATAAAAATATTTCAAAATGCCATATTTATCATGCTAAACATTTGAAAAGCAATTGTAACAAGGTACAATTCAAGGTGGAGCTGCATGAAATCTGCTAAAGGAAGAGTAGGAATCCTATGTGCATTTTGTAGGTAATCATCTTATTTGCAATCTCTGAAAGTATCATAATGAAATCTTAAAGTGGGGCTGATGAATGACATTTTACAGCTGGGCAATACATCAGTATATTTATAGGTATTCACTGCCAGTTTGATATTTTGCATTATACCCAGATTCTATTTGGAGTGTTATTTTAAATTCTTCTTAATAGGCAGAACACAGTAACAGCCTAGTATACTGCTTAGTGAGCTGTCCTTAGATTAAAAAAAAACTAAAATTATATGTATTACTTCAGGGAAACCAAACATATTATTTTTACTTGGAACATGTTATGGATACAGTTTCATGCTTTCAGGTGGTTAAAGCTGTGGAATCAAATTCAGATGAATGCTTCTGAACTTAAAACTGGCAGGTGCAGTTTGTTACAGATTACACTGTTATTATTTACTGAAAGTTTTATAATGAAATCTCAAATGAAGACAGATAAACAAACTTACAAAAGACTCCAGAGTTCATATGCCATTACTACAAGAGTATGACATTTTCCACTATACTCATTTTCATTGTGGCTGTTTGCTGAAATTCTGGTTAGTACACAAGTACAATAACCTAGAATACTATTTTTACTTAGTTGTTATTACATCAAAGTAAAATTCCTATTTATTTCAACTGACTATACAAGTATTTTGTCACTGGACATATGAATCCCCATTTTTGACTTGTATGCAGTAAACTATCTTATAAAAAGATACAATTTTATCTGTGTCTTTACATCTGGAGCGACCAGCTAAGTGCACTTGTTAGCTGAGGGTCATGACATATTATTACAAGAAATTGGCTATAAAACTTCACGTGACTATAGAGCAATGGCCATTTTCTATTAGGCACCACCAGTAGACTTATATAATCATTTTGATGGTCTGTTTTTGGCCATTTATTTCACAATTGTATCGTTTGCATGTTTTCATGATGACAAACTCACTATGTATTAGAATCACATCAATAATGTGTTCTTATGATATTGGAACCAAAATAATACTCTTTTATAGGAAGGTGTAGAAAATGTAATAGTTTATGTTATTTTAGACATTATAGCAAACTATGCATATTTTACATATTCTTACTGGTTCAAATATTTGAGATTCTGTTGATTAGTTTCCCTAGAAGTCATTTGACTGTGCAAAAACAAGTTAAAAAGGAGTTATCAAGGGGGTCTCTTCCTAAAAATTGTATGAGAATATCTTGAAGCAGTAAAGAGACATTGTCATTTGAAGTTAGTTTGGAATTCAGGCTAGAATGGCCTCTGTAAATTGACAGGGTGCAGTCCTTACATAACAGTCATCTGAAAACAAATGTGTAGCTTCTCATTAGAATAAATGAAAACTATTAAAATTATGAATACACAATTTTGGTGTCACTTAAAAAGATTATGTTTTTTCTGTATAAACTGATCTTTTGTTATTTTATTTTTTACATGTTGAGCTATATTAGAATTGTTTTTGAGCTAAAATTCTGGATGCAACTGACAACTGATAATTTATATCTGAGTGTAAGAGATCAGACTAAAATAATTTTATAGATAACTGTGAGTAATATTCTCTGAAAATTTAATGAATGAATGTAGACATTGGCTTTAGTAAACTACCCCAAAACAGCCAGTATTATGAGGACAGACTTTCTGATAATGCACAGCAGTTAAGGGTTTAATCCTTTTTTTAAATTAAAATAGCACTTTGGGTAATTTGTGAAACACAGTATTGCAAACTGCAGTAAAACACAGGTAGGAAGTAACCTAAAGCCATAAAGGCAATTATTGCTAAATTGTTTTCTCCAGCTGCCTGAAGTTGTAACAGTCTTGGTTAACATTAATGCGAGAACTACCAAATGAGATAAGGTGTTTCTTTTTATTTCTGGAAAAATTCTTAAAAAGAAAATAAAACAATAGACTACCTTCAACTGCTCTGTGGATTAACAATGAAAGTTGGTCTTACTAGAGGAGATGTGACAATTGGGCAGGGTGCATTTACAAGGAAACACAAGTATTATAAAAGTTTGTTTTTAAACTACTTGGAGTAACTGTATCTTAAAACAAGCTAAATCAAATGCTTTGACCAGCTTTACCGCTAAAGTAAAGAAAAACTACACTCATATAGACTGTGTATCTATATATTTGTTTGCATTTCCTCTGTGAACATAACTGCTGAAGCTGGGTTTGGGAAAAATTAGTGATACTACAGCACACAAACTGTAGATGGACTAAATTGTTACAAGAACAGTTTTGGGAATCCTTAAAAGTTGTGTATTTTGTACTCTGACTCAGTTTTATATTGCCCTGAGCTGCGGTGCACTTTTAGTTGGATATATGTTTTAACAAAAAAAAAAAAATCAGCTATAAAATCTCATGATGCATGTGTATATTTTTCTGTGAGAATTTATACAATGTAAAACTCATTTGCTTTCTAATTGTGGAGACAAGCAGAGGTCTTTCAGCTGTCAGCTGTCTAACATGCATCTTTGTGTATGCACTGGTGATCAGTATCTGACTTCTGTAAGAAGGTAAATTTACTAGACAGTTAGGTAAACAAAAGAGCTAAAATGTGGGAAGGGACAAGAGGATTTTTTATTTAGTGAGGGTTTGAGATAGTGTGCTTTTGTTAATTCTTTTCTTATTTATATGTAATGCTATGAATTATACTTATACACTTAAAACTGCTTAACAGGCTCTGGTAAGATACAGAAGTAGCTAGCTGTATGGATTACCTTCCTACAGACACAAAACTCATTTTTATGAATGGTGAAGACACTGTTTTTGGTGGAGGATGGGGTCGAGAACATATTCCATATACATGGGTCTGACACTCATGCGCTCTCTCTTTTAATATAATAAACTCCAGGCTCACATCAGGGGTAATGGAATTAAAATAGTTATCTGCAAATTTCAGTCTGTTTTCATCCAATTATTCCACTACCATTCTAATATATGTGATATACTGTGATTACCTTAAGTTTTACAAGTTATTGTGAGATATAATTATGGTATCAGCATGCAGTACTGTTAGGTGTAGTCTACACTGCATACTTACTAAAGTGATCATTGCTGGTGTCTGATAGCAAGAAGTTTAAATACATTATTGTAGCCAGTGACCCTATGGCCATGTTTGTACTTTTATCTGGCTTGGCAGGTTTCAGTAAAACAAGTTGAAATACATTACTGTGAACATTATATTTAGCATAATCAAGCATCTGAGATGCATACGTGTGTAGAACAAATCAAAACAAATTAAAGTGGCCATTATTTTCATTTGATTACAATCAGAAATCGGAGATATACATGGAAAACAATGTGGATATGGCTAAAACTGGTGGGTACTGGGCACTCTTTGAATGAAACTGATTGATCCCCTGCTATTGTTTCATCACAAAATCATTAATCAGGGTTTACAGGGCTACTGGATATTTCTGTTAAACAAGCTGAAATGTAGTACTATGTTCAAAGATGTTTTTTACCACACTCACACATCTGGCAATTACACAATCAATTAACTATCTATGAATGCTTGGCACAGAAGCAGTCTGTGGATGAAACTGACTGACCCCCTGCTCTTGTTTGATCACAGAATTATTGACCTGGCTCTGCAGTCTTAGTATGTATTTGAGTGGAACAAGTTAAAATACATTATTGTGGCATTTTGCATATATATGCGTTTCACCACAGTTAAATACCTGATGTGTGCACAGTTAATAAAGTGGTTATAACTGGTGGATATACAGGCTGATTGTTGATGAAAATGACAGACCTCTGTTGCTCTGTGATCCCATTTAAACAGTCATTAACCAAACTTAGCAGGAGTTGTCATTGTGTGTGTGTTTGTGTACAAATGGAGGGTTATAGTGGTGTGATTTAACCATCATGGCAGCTTTTTTGTGAGCATTTTATGTCATCTTTTCAAAGTTAAAGTAAGTGTTCCTGTCAGAAAAAGCATATTTTTCTCAGACGGAGGATGCAAAGGGGTGAAACTAGTGGGCCTGATTTTTTATATGAACGTAGTGAAAATACAAGCTGTGTTTTGACTTCCTGAGTGTTACTTTTATAATTATAATTGTACAGTGTCCTAATTGCAAATGTTTTTAGATTCATTTCAAACCAAATATGCATATTTATCTTTTTTTAAATAGCAAATGTGTGCAACGTAATATCATAAATATAATGGCACAATCTGAAATTCTTAATTTATCCTGATTTTCATGGATGAGAATTATATGACCTGTCACCAATATGCAAATTAAACTACTGCCAAGAATATATGCATACTAAAATGGCAATGAATCACAAATAAAATCCATATATATATATTTCTAAAGAGAAACATATTTTGTGTCACTGGATTTATGTTTGACACCCCCAATGTAGACTTGTGCAATGACAAACACTATATGAAAATACTGTTCACAGTCAAGCTGTCCAGTAGATCATTGAGGAGTCTAACACAGTTTCCATCTTGCCCAGATAACTGCCTGGGAAAGTGCCTTGCTCAGAATCTCACAGCAGGCAAATGGAGTCTGGGGAAATCAACCCTTGGTCTACTGTAAGCCACTTAGTAAAAGCTCATAGCTTTAATCCTCTGTGCTATTTCTTTGTTGTGTGTGCATTTTTGTATTTGAAATCATTAAGTAACTGTATGCTGTAGGCACTCATCATGGAATATTTTTCTGAAAACTTGATTAGAAGATGTCATATGTTTTCAGACATATGGAGCAATATACCTAACTAACCACTGAAGGTTTATAAGGTCTTTTGGATGGCCCATTTTTGTCATTCATTTCACAGCAAAACATGCATATACAGTTATTTTTTCATGTTGACAAACTCAACATGTGCATTCATATGAAGTCAGAACTAGAAATACTTCTGTGAAAAGTGATACTTTTGTCATTTTAAGTGTATTGCTGAAAATGTTTTTGCACATGCAGAATATCAGCCACAGATTTGAGATGCTGTTATATCCTTGCCTTTAATTATGCTCACTCATAAGGTTATATTATGTTGAGTACCCATCTGTCTTGCCCAGGCAATTTTATGATATACTGGGACAATACAAACATACTTGCTTTCAAAAGTGGGGTCAAATTCAGCACAGAATGGCCATCAGAAAAAATACAACATTTGCAGAATAATCATTTTTTTTCTTCAGATTAATATGAAAACTATCAAAAACATACATACATATTTTGGAAAAAAGAATATGTATTTTTTATATACAAATGTTATCTTGTTTTATATCTTCTTCTTCTTCTTCTTCTGGCTGCTTGGCATCTTTTTCCCAATATACTCTGCATCCCCCCTCAGCACATGTCCAAACCAACATAATCTTGCCTCTCTGGCTTTGTCTCCAAACCTTTCAACCTGGGCTGACCCTTTAATATACTTATTCCTAATCCTGTCCATCCTCGTCACACCCAGTGCAAATCTTAACATTTTCAACTCTGCCACGTCAAGCTTTGTCTCCAACCCATATAACATAGCTAGTCTCACTACCCTCTTGTAGACCTTCCCTTTCACTCTTACTGGTACTCGTCTGTCACACATCACTCCTGACATTCTTCTCCACCCACTCCATCCTGCCTGTACTCTCTTCTTCACCTCTCTTCCACACTCACCATTACTCTGAACTGTTGATCCCAAGTACTTAAACTCATCCACCTTCGCCACCTCTACTCCATGCATCCTCACCATTCCTCTATCCTCCCTCTCATTCACACACACACACACACACACACACACACACACACACACACACACACACACACACACACACACACACACACACACATATATTCTGTCTTAATGCTGCTGACCTTCATTCCTCTTCTCTCTAAAGCATATCTCCACCTCTCCAGGGTCTCCTCCACCTGTTTCCTACTCTCATTACAGATCACAATGTCATCTGCAAACATCATAGTCCATGGGTCTCCTGTCTGATCTTGTCTGTCAACCTATCCATCACCATTGCAAATAAGAAAGGGCTCAGAGCTGTTCCTTGATGTAATCCCACCTCCACCTTAAATGCATCTGTCACTCCCACTGCAGACCTCACCGCTCTCACACTACCCTCATACATATCCAGTACCACTCTTACATACTTCTCCGACACTCCCGACTTCCTAATACAATACCACAACTCCTCTCTCAGCACCCTGTCATATGCTTTCTCTAAATCCACAAAGACACAATGCAACTCCTTCTGACCTTCTCTGTACTTCTCCATCAACACTCTCAGAGCAAACATCGCATCTGTAGTGCTCTTTCCTGGCATGAAACCATACTGCTGATCACTAATCATGACCTCCCTTCTTAACCTAGCTTCCACTACTCTTTCCCATAACTTCATGTTGTGACTGATCAGTTTAATCCCTCTGTAGTTACTACAGCTCTGCACATCACCCTTAAAAATCGGTACCAAAACACTTTTTCTCCATTCCTCAGGCATCCTCTCACTTTCCAAGATTTCATTAAACAATCTAGTTAAAAACTCCACTGCCATTTCACCTAAACTCCTCCATGCTTCCACAGGTATGTCATCTGGACTAACAGCCTTTCCTTTCTTCATCCTCTTCATAGCTATCCTTACTTCCTCCTTGCTAATCCACTGCACTTCATGATTCACTATCCGCACATCATCCAACCCTTTCTCCCTCTCATTCTCTTCATTCATCAACCCCTCAAAGTACTCCTTCCATCTGCTCAACACACTCTCTTCGCTTGTGAGTACGTTTCCCTCATTATCCTTTATCACCCTTACCTGCTGCACATCTTTACTAGCTTGGTCCCTCTGTCCAGCCAATCAGTACAGGTCCTTTTCTCCCTCCTTAGTGTCCAACCTTTTATACAACTCTTCATACGCCTTATCCTTAGCCTTTGCCACCTCTCTCTTTGCCATGCACCTCATCTCCTTATACTCTTGTCTACTTTCTTCATCTCTTTGACAATCCCACTTCTTCGCCAACCTCTTTCTCTGTATACTCTCCTGTACATTTTATATGCTATGACATAAAAAACACCTTAATTTTTCTCCCATTAAAATTCAAGATACAGATGCTCTGTTAACTTTGAGGATAGGAGCACAAAACACGGTTGTTTTATACATTCAGCCAGTACCTGGCATGAAAATTCAAACATTTTGAGAACTAATACATTTACATTCAACAATCAAAAATAGAGAAAAGCAATTAGTACTTTTGGGACAGCCCTTTTGAAACTGCTCAGTTCTGAAGGGGCTAATACTGCCTGAGGTTGTGAACACCCTACTGTATCCCTACTGTGACCACAGATTGCATTTGGGCCAGTTAGCATAG